>NC_050580.1:9312611-9420111 GCF_011100635.1 Trichosurus vulpecula | reverse complement strand
CCTGCTACTCCACTGGTCCTGCCTTGTTATTCAATGTACTCATGATCCTACCATTCTCTGCAGTGGAGACTGTCATCCTTTGAGCCTCAGGCCCCTGACTAAGAAGCCCTCTGTTCTCTCCCACCTTCCTCTTGGGCTTTCCCCATTACCTGAAGTAATATACTCACTGATAAATAAAGAGAAACACTCTCTTGGGATCCTCAGTGCATTATCAGCAGACATTAAACATTAAAGAATGCTGAGCCTTGCTCTAACCTGGCTCCGAGCCATGGTTATTGGTTAATATTTATCAAGTGCCTATGATCTACTAGGCCCTTTCCCAGTCCAGTTTGGAGCTGTGCTTTAGAGCTGTGCCTTAGAGTAGCAATCACATTCTGAGGGTTGGCCAAAGGGAAGAAGAAGGAGGAGAGAAAGCTGGGAATTTCTTCTCTCTCTTTCTCCCTTCTTCCTTCAAAGTTCAGATCCAACACACCCTTTACATGAAGTCTTCCTTTTCTGCCCTCCACCAGTTGCCATGGCCTCCCCTGCCCTAAATTAATTAGTATTTATCCTGCATGGGTTTTATATCTTCTTACCTGAGTATATGTTTTCTTCCCTGATAGAATGTAGCTCATGCAGGTTAATGAAGGTTTCATTTTTGTCTTTGTATTTCTCAGACCTAGCACAATACCTGGCATGTGGTAGGTGATTAATAAGTGCTTACTGATTTGGGCTGTTGACTCTAAAATATCTAGGCTAAGCAGGGTGGGTAGTCTGCATTAATCTCACTAACTGCATTCAACTTGCCTAGCCTAGATGCTCCTCCCATGGTAAGGACATTTTCTCTTTGTGTCTGACAAAAATCTCTCATTCCTTAATGTAAATGGGCTGAAATGTGCACTGTGGGTGTAAGAAGGCAGAAATATCCTGCATCTTGATTTGCACATAAGACCTGTTAGAGAGAGCTCAGTAGGTGGCACAGTGGCTAGAATGCTGGATGTGGAGTCAGAAGAACTAAGTGAAAATCTTGCTTCAGACCATTAGTAACTTTATGAACCTGGGGATCAGTTGCCTCTCTGAATTTCAGTTCCCTCCCTTGTAAAATGAGGATCATAATAGCACCCATCTCACAGGGTTGTTGGGAGGATCCAATGAGCCAGCACATGTAAAACGCTTTATAAATCTTTAAATTGACAGAAAAATGTTAGCAACTATAAAGAGACCTTGTCAGGGTCATGGATGAATGAAAGAATGGTAGGGTATTCATGCAGCAAGAGGGAAAGTTACCTGGTCTTTGGTTTTACGCAAATGTAAAACAAACAGAGAGGAGGTCTCCAGCACACTGGGGAAATCCCCTGTAGAATATCATTAGGACCTGGCCAAGAATTGCATGTGATGAGGGGGTATGGAGAGTCCAAGACCTGCACCAGCCAAAGGAACCCCCACACCAGTTTCACAAAGATACATGGAAGTATCCAAGTCTGCACTCCATCTTTCTCAAACCTTCCATTTTAAAGGCAGCAATTAAGTTGTCTCCCTCCAGCCCCCCTGTTCCCCAGCCTCCTCTTCACTCAGTTAAACAATCCCAGAACCCTTGATCTCTTCTTGTATCTTGTATGCTTCTCATCACTGTTTTCTGAGCTCTCTCCAGCCTCTCCATGTCCTTTTTATGCATTCATTACCATCATCACCATAAAACTTGGTGAAAAAGCCAAGCAGGGGAAGGCTTTGCAGGCACTCTAACAATGCCTGACAGACTTGCCCGACTGCCAAGAGCTGCTGGGTACCCTCCCCCACCCTCTTTGCACCCCAGTCAGGTATGCTGGACTTGACTATGCAGCCACACTGCAGGACCTAATCTAGCCAAGCTAGGATTTGCTCTTCCCACAACAGGAACCATAAGAGGAAGCTAGGGCCATAGGCAACTCTTGGCCCCAGTCTCTAAGAACTTTCCTGCCCTTAGTGCCCTGGCATGGTTGCCCTTTCTCCTTGCCTGGGTTGGCATTAAATTGGTTCAAATTCAATATATGATTCTTATATGCTTACTCTATATCAGGCTCTACTGCCCATCCAAGCTGTCTTCTTAGATTCTGGACTATGCTGACTTTCAATGCCTTCCTGATGACTCACTCAATTCCTGCTGAGGCCCTGGGTCTGCCCAGCTACTTGGCTCTGCTTTTCAGGACCTAACTGTGTGCTCACTCTCATATTTGGCCTGGTCCCAGGTGGAATCCCCCTTCTGTCTTTCTTCTGGGTCCAGGCCAGTCTTGTGTTCCCACCTATATTAGGAAGGCAGAATTTATGATTTCAAAGAGAATCTCATATGTGCCTAAAAGGTCTGGAACCTCAGGATATAAGGAATTCTCTAGGCAGAAGGCAGGAGAACTAAAGCATGTATTTACACTCCACAATAACAAGCCCACAAACCAGCATCCCCATTTTGATATTTTCATCAAAAGCTTCCAGGCCCAATAAGTCCGCCTTACAAGGGTAACCCGGAGGCCACAGAGAAGTGAGATGGTATAAGGCAAAATCGTATACATGCTTCCCCTCTACGGTAAGAAGATTACCCAATAGCCTCTAGTCAGCTCTGCTACCGGCAGCTCAGCTTCGGCTGTAGGCGTCTCTGGCTCCAACCGGAAAAGGAAAGGAGGATCTTCAAGCTGTCCTCTCCCCTCTTATAGAGTTTTTGACATCATCAAGCGCCGCCTGAATGACCAGGGCTGATTGGTTCTTGACTTGGCCCCTCCCCCTAGCGTAGACCACGTTAACACACCTCCCCTCAGCCAGCGCCATGACTCATCACACAGGAAGCTCTCCGACCCCTGGCATGGTCGCTGGGCCTCCTGCCCCGGAAGAGCAAGCCCCAGTGTCCAGGAAAGCTCAACAAGGCAAGCTGAGTCATTCAAAGAAAACAAAGTCCATTCTGGCTACACCACCCTTTCTTCCACCCTGTGCCCTATGCTCCCATGCCTCCATGCAGCTTATGTTTCATATGCAAACACAGCCTTCCTCATAGATGCAAGGAGAGATCCCTTAATGAGGACTTTCTGGAGATTCCCTTACTCTCCAGGCCTCTAACACTGGAATCCCATAATCTCAGCATTGCCAGGCAGTATCTAGAGGTACCTAGAGATGGCTCAGAGGTATCTAGCCCATCTCATTCCTGAGTAAGAATTTTCCTCAAACGCTCCCTGTAAGTAGCTATCCCTTCCTGCTTGGAAGCCTGCAGGGACAGGAAGTCCACTCTTTCTGAGGCTACCCATCCCCCTTGAGAGAGCTCTCATTGACTGGAACATTCCTTGATGTCAAGCCTAAGTTTGTTATTTTAAAAATCCCACACATTACTCCTGTGATGAGCATGTATATACACACATGCGTGCACATGCACACACACACACACACACACACAAATTACATGTACTCTACCAGCCTTGGGCCTCTCTAATCTTACCCCTAAACCATGATAGAAGAACAGAGACAAGACTGAAGATAGATAGAGCATCTACTTAGCACCTAATATGTCCCAGTTGGCCAATAAAAGGCCAATGAGAACAAATCTAGGTTCCCCTCCATATGATTACCCTTCAAATGTTTGAAGAGTGCCTCCCCCTGCCTTCTCTCTTCTGGTTACATATCCCCAGTTCCTTTAGCCTATCCTTATATTGCATGAGGTCAAGGCCTTCTACCATCTTGGTTGACCATGGTCTCAGAGCCAATAAGTGTCAGAGGAAGGCTCCAGTCCTAGGGCTCTCCTGAGTTCTGGTCCAGCTCTCTTCCTACCAAGAGGTCTGTCTCAGGGACTGTGGAGCTGGGCTCAAACCCTACATCTCATATTTAATAGCTGCATTGCCTTGGGCAAATCATTGATTCATCTTGGGTCTTAGTTTCCATATCTGGGCTCAGTGGCCACCAAGGCCATTCCCAGTTTTAAAGCTGTGACCTCATAACTGCTGCCTCTAGCAGAGCAGGACCTGCCCGGTCTCCTGATGATGGCATTAGGACCACAACATCTGGAGCAAGAGGAAAAATAAGTAATCCTCTCATTTTGTAGATGAGGAAACTTGTGCTTGGAGGGGGGAAGGGACTAGCTCAAGACCACCAGACAACAAGGAGCAGAGTCAGGGTGGAACTCAACCCTTTCTTTTCTTATCCCACTCTGCTTTTCCCCACCTTTGTCCTGGATGGAATCTCCCAGTATGAGCTGGGAAAGCCTCCATATCACTTGTATGCAAAATCCATGAAGAGCCCTTCAAGCATCTACTTGACACTAAATTATTTAATTTCCATATGCAAGCACACATCTTTTATAGTCTTTCCTCACTGCCACAAATTAAGTGGCCACATTGAATATTTTTAGACCAAGTGCCACAGGTGTAATTGGATTTCAAAATACTGAAAATTCTTACTTCCCAGTGATGGGAAGTACAAAAGTCCCATTGAGTCAGATGCTCTGCTGAAGAGCTTGCTCATCCTGACCCAACACACTGGCTGAAGAAGACATTCTCTCCATTCCATTTTCAAGTCTATATCCACCATGCAAAGGACCAACATTCCAAAAGATTCTATTAAAGCTCATGCAGAAAGTGGAGAGCTGGTTTTGTGTTCAGGGCTGTGTTAGATGGTGAGGAGAACAAAGGAGTGAATATAAGGCTCCATTCTGCTTTCCAATCTGATCCTTACTTTACTTACACCATCACCTTCATCTCCTCCCCACCAGCCATTTGGATTCAGTTCTTGAGTTCCTCCACTGGGATAGGTGAGCTCTTGCCAGGGCCTAGACCTCCATGAACATTCTGCTCCACCACATCCCCACCCATGGATGTCCTCCCCTTCAAACTCCCATTTAGGTATTATCTTCTCCCATTAGAATGTAAACTCCTTGAGGGGATTAACTTTTATGTTTGTTTTAACTTTTATCCCTACCCACTACACACTCTTAGCCTGGGCCTGGCACAGAGCAAGTGTTAAATATTTGCTCTATCTTCAGCCTTTGCTATATTTTTCTATCATTGTTCAGGGGTAAGAAACCAGAGAGGCCCAAGGCTTGTTGATTATATGCAATTTGTGTGTGCACGCATGCATGTGTGTGTGTGTGCATGTGTGTGTGTATGTGTGTGTGTATGTGTGTGTGTGTACATGCTCTTTACAAAGAGAGACAGGAGATTCTGGAAATGGCAAGCACCAAATAAAAAATAAGATTGAGTATATTTTAACAGATGAAAAACAACTGGTTACCAGTGAAAGAGTCATTTCCCACTCAACTGTCTGTGAACAGTCAAACCATATTGGACTGATGGGGTGTTTGTTATGTGACTTGCTATAGCAAAGATTATAATAAATAAATTTAATAGAAAAAAAACAAATCTGCCTTGCAATTGATCTATGTAAACAAGCTATTGATACTGAAATGGGAAATGGATAAAACATCTGTTTAACAAAACATCAGACATTACCAAGATGATCATCATTTTTAAAGAATGTTTAACTAATGTATCAACTGCCATGATGAGGCTGATGAAAGAGCCTAGAAATCTCAACCATCAAACGTGTGATCTCCTTGCCAAGCAGAAAAATATGGCAGCCAAGGACAACCCTGGCTTAGAATGTAAACTCATTTGTAAAATCTGATGGAGACCATAGCAGAAGGTCATATGCAGAATCACCTCCATAAAAGTGAGAAGCAGTGGAAGGAAAATCAAAGTTATTGAAAGCTTGGCAAAACCAAATCATCCCTCAGCATTTACAAATGAAACTAGGAAGACCATAGATGAAGTATGGGGGGAAAATATACAAAGACTACTATGATAAGGAATAGAAATAATACAAACAAATGCAACAATGAGAATGAGCCCAAATTTATGTAAACAAGGTCTGTAATGAAGGTGGCACAATTTGGGGGCCCCTAGGGACCAATTCTCAATACATCTGAAAGAAAGGAGGATACCAAAAACTTGGGGGGAAAATCACAGACTTTCTTGTTACCAAAAAAAAGACAAATAAGAAACTTAGGCAGTGTTTTTTCATGACTTCCAATCTTCTTCTGGACACAAAGGTCAATCTTTTTAAAATATCTGTAGTCTTCTGATGTTGCTATATATTAATAAATCGTGGAATAGTAAGGTTTCTGAAGAATTAAAGTTACACAACCACCTAAATGACAATAGGGAGATATCTGGTGGGTGTAAGTAGGTTGCAACATAAGCCAATGGAAAACATTATGGAAGAAATGGTGTAAAGAATACCATTAGAAAAGATGAATGACCAGAAAAGAAAGTAAGTTGGTTATACAGCAAGAGCAAGAGGTAATCGATGTAGAGTCTACCGATGTGCCCACCCAATTAAATTGAATCACCGTGGCCCCTGTCAAAACCCACCCACTGAACTCCCCAGTCCCTGCCCAATTTACCAATGCTATTGTGTGATTTAGCTGCAGTGTCTCCATTTGTAAAATGAGAAAATTATTTGTTCCTATCTCATGTTGATATTGTCAGTACAAAGAAAATAACGTTTTTTGACCTCTATGGGGCAGGGAGAACAAAAGTTGCTTCAGTTTCTAGAGTTTGATGCAATTTTGCTATTACTGTACCTGTTTTTATATAAAAATTGTAAAAAGTCACTATCAGTGTGTATTTTACCATAGAGAAACAGTGGGGTTTTGCACTGTCCTGAATAAAGTACAAAATGCCAGAGGTGTGTGTGTTAAAAGATGTAAATAATAAGGGTGATAGTGTGAGCCGAAAGGAGAATTTGCTGTCTCCTTTAGCTTTCATTCTTGCCCAGTTTCATTTGTGTAGAAATCACAGGGAAACTTGGGAGAGCAGTAGACTTTGCAGCCTCAGTTCTTGCAGATTATTTTTCAGTCCCCAAAATGGGTTCAGACCACCCAGGATCCCCATGGGGCTAGATGGCAACTACAAAGAATTTTCTAAACCTAAGTTAGATCTGAGGCCAAGTTGGATCTCAGGCCACAAACTCTGAATTAGCACCAGACACAGGCAGACAAAAAAATAGACTTTAACTTAGCTAGGAACACTGTCTTTTGTTGGTCCACCTTAGCTAGATGAGTTGACTAAAACTTTTGGCTTTAGACTAAAGTGCTATTGTCTGTCCTTATCAGGGAGAGGCTTTCTTGCCACTGCATCTTAGCAGATGACTCTGGAGAGCTGAAGCATGAAGATACTAGCAGAGACAAACCTGGCAACCATGGAAGCAGCAAAGAGCAAAGCCTCATTACCTAGAACAGAGACAGAACACCCAGCAGAGATAATGCACTTCCTGACAGCCATCAGAGAGTAGCAGAGAGCTGTACAGTGGCATTCCTAGAGTATAGGCAGTCTTTCATTATCAGAGGTACAAATTTCCCTGGCCATGCTTGTACTTGGTCACACGTATTCCATATGTGTGCATATTTCATGCATTTTCCCTGGTCATACATGTTCTCTACAAGCATGCCTTTCCCAAGGATGATGTGGAAACCTGTGGGAAAAGTACTCCACATGTGCATAGGGGGAATCTTCCCTCATATTGTTATGTTATCCTTATATTGTTGTCATTTTGTTTGGAATAAACATGTTCCTTGGGCAACAAAGATACAATGCTGACTGCTTAAGATTGATGGTCTTAAGTGGGTAATGACCTTGAGAGTATCTCAAGCCTGGGTTTGTTTTTTCTGGGGAGGGTCTATATATGAGGGAGGATGTCATAAATGGCACATTTATAACTATAGGTTTAATGAAAGAAAGAGGCTGGAATGCTTTCAGTCAAAGATAAATAATTGGAAACAGCATGGCATTATGGAAAAAACATGGGCCCTGAATTCAGAGGACCTGGGTTTGAATTCTGGCTTGGCTATTTACTAACTGTGAGACTGTGGGTAAATCACTTAACAACTGAAGGCTCCCATTTCTTCATTTGTAAGGCTGGATATTTGGACTAGAGGGTTTCTAGCAGCTCTTCCATTTTTATATCCCATGTATTGGGAATTTTTTTCAATTGCCTCTCTCCCCATCATAATTTGCTCTTCAGTTAAATACAAAGAGAGTAGTTCAAGGGAATGAAGCATCACAATCTCCATGGGACATCTCGTGATGATGCCATCCCTCACAGCAGATAGAGACAAAATGGCGAAGCAACAAAGTTTGCCTCCAGTGCCCCTCAGTGCCTACTTAAGTAGATCTATCACTGGCCAAAATATGCCCAGGTCAAATTCAGTTGAGGGATGTATTTGTGTGTATTGGGTGGGGGGAGGGAGGCATACAAATGTGAGGTGCAGGAGGGGCTGGTCCATTCCCCAGAGAATCCCAGTGCTTGCCTCCATGGAGGAGTAAGGGAAGGAAGGGATATGGTGGCAAGTGGTCCCAGCCAAAATCCCCTACCAAGGATCAGTAAGCCCAGCTGAACTTGGGACAGTTGCTACAGTCATTCCTAGATAGAGCCAAAACTGCAATTGAAGATGTGGGGCTGCCTTGGCAACAGTCTTCCCAGAAGTCCCCAGCTGTGAGGGAGAAGGGTGCCATGCTCTTATCAGAAATTCTTGGACTGTCTGCAGGGCCGAGCAACGACCAGCAGCTTAGTTTGCTCTTCATGTTGCCTTGACATTGCCATTGGGGCTGGGCTTCTGGAATGGCTGGGTCACTGAGGGGAGGAGCTTGTTCAATAATGTAGGTGCACATCTTGTAAACCTCTATCCCTACACTCCTACACCCCCTCTGAGGACTGATAATGGGATCCTGCTGCGCTCCACTGGGAATTAGAAAAAAGCCTCTCATCACAGAATTACAGCAGCAAGACAACACATCGGCATTGTGTCCAACAAACGTTGTTGCTGAGTGGGGATGATCTTCCAAGAGTTGACCCTCCTGTCACACACACACACACACACACACACACACACACACACAGAGAAAAAGAGAGAGAGAGAGAGAGAGAGAGAGAGAGAGAGATGGACAGAGACAGAGAGATAGACACAGAGAGACAGAGAGAGAGCCAGAGAAAAAGAGTGGGGAGAGAAAGAAGGAGGGAGGGAGGAAGAGAGAGAGAGACACAGAGAGAGGAAGAGAGTGAGAGAGACAGAGAGATAGAGACAGAGAGACAGAGAGACTGAGAGCCAGAGAAAAAGAGTGGAGAGAGAAAGAAGGAGGGAGGGAGAGAGAGAGACAGAGAGGGAGGGAGAGAAAGAGAGAGAGAGAGAGAGAGAGAGAGAGAGAGAGAGAGAGAGAGAGAGAGAAACTGTCCATCCTGAAAGTACTTTAGCTGAGAGGAGACTAGAAATGTTGAAGAACTACATTAGAAAGCACTTGAGAGACATGAGAGGAGGAGCACAGGCCCTGTGTGGGGTGGGGGTGGTCCCTACCTGATTGATCCTGGGCAAGTCACTTGCTCTGGGATTCATTTTCTTCCTCTATCAAATGTCCAAAGCAATTGGTCATATAGCCTTGGATCATTTAGAGTTGAAAAGGACCTTGTGGCCATCTTGATAATCTGGCTCTGTATCCCATGACCTGGACTCTTATACAAGCTTTGAGGCTAATGAGCTGCATCAGCCTGAGGAAGCCCCTTCTTCTCTCTGGGCATCAGCAAAACGAGGGAGGTTTACTAGAGGGGAGGGAGCATGTTGTGGTGGAAAGCTGGAAGTCAGAAGTCCTGGCTGGATTCAGCTCCCACCTCTGCCCCTTACTACCTATTGCACCTTTGACATCTTTCCCTCTCTTGGCTTTTGTTTCCTTATATAGGATGAGGGGTTTGGACCAGACAATCTCTGAGGTCCCTCCAAGCTCTAAGCTGAGGATCCCATGATCCTTCAGGTGCTTCCTGGCTCTGATAACTATGACCATATGATAGACACATTGGTTACAGGATAGGTGGAAATGATCTGGCCATCCTCTAACTTTCTCATTGCTTCCTCATCCCTGCTTTGCACCCCAGGGGATGAGGGGAGAGCTCCTCTAATATTTTGCCTGGCTCTCTCCTTGGCCTCCATTGCATTTTTCTTGTATCAAGCTTATTTATGCAGATTATTTATCCCGCCCTTGAGGACAAAAGGAAGGTGTCATTTTTTGTCCTTCTATCCCCAGCATGGAGCACCGGGCCTAGCAGATAAGATATATGAAATGAACATTTGTGAACCAAATCAGATTTTTCTCATAGGCGAATCCAGGAATGGTGGCAGGAACCTAGTGGTAATGCCCGTGTCTTTTCCTTTTGTAAACAGATATTTTATGAGGGAAAGCCCAAGAGTTAGCTGGCTATAGCCGACAAGGCCAGGAGTGAAGCTCTCGTGTCAAGGTGAGTTGGGTGGTCAGTTTTTCATCAGTCTAAACTCATTCTCCCTGAAGTCTTGCTGGGTAAAATGTTTTTACTGTGAAAGCCCTACCCCCTTTCAGTAAAGACTATATAGAAACTTTTAGAATGTTGCAGTATTCTTTTGTACAGAGAGGGATCCCCCTCTTTTGTAGACAGACTCTGTCATACATTCACAAAATCAAGATGACCGAGTTGTGATCATTGGCTAGATCTCCTCTTATTCTCTCAAATACATCTCTCTGGGAAGAAAACTAGTTAACTGCAACCACCAATTTTAGAACTAGACTTTTAAAGTTAAAAGGTATATGCTTCTTTATTGAACAACTGACAAACCAATTGTTCCTGGGAATGTACTTCGGAAGAGTATTTGTTAGATCATAGAGTAACCCCGTACCAAGGCCCATTGTATGGGACTCTGTCCCTGTTGGTGGAGATAATGGCCATGCTCTGAGTGAGGGGCAAGGTGGAGTTGATGAAAGTCAAGACTTTTAGTTCTCTGTCAGGTTCCCTTTGGGGACTCTTCAAGCAGGAGTCCCACTTCACACACAGAGTTGCTTCCACCTTCAAGAAAAAAGATGGAAGAGGCCAAGCCCACTTCAGACTGCTGAAGGAAAAGATCTGAGAGGAAGTAAGCAGTCTCCATTATGCCTCTACCCCCAGCTTACTACTCTAGAGACTTCAGGGAGTGTTCCCTTGGGTGAGATCCTGGACCCTCTCTCTCTTAGATGAGCTGAGTTACTTTACTGTGTATTGTCTGGTATATGTCCTCCTACATATACTTTCTCTGATTTCTATTTTGCTATGACATGGATAAATGAGTTTCTGTGCTATTTGCTATGTGTGTTCATGGTGGAATTGGTGTTAGGTAAGAAATGAGTTGAGCATTGGCTGCAGAGCTTGGGGTCCTTCTTCCTCCCCCAAATGGCAATGATCAAAGTTAGACAGGATCCAATCTCATCCCTTAGATGAATGATATTTAAAGGAGCAGTTCGTTCAATACCTCCTCTCCCTCTAAGGAGAGCAGAGTGGCCTTTGATCCCAACCTCCTGCTTCCCCTCTTGGAACAAACAAAGGTCTTCCTCAGAGAAGGGTGAGAGGAGAAGAAGCTGGAGATGTCTATCCTGGCTCACTTCAATCCACACACGACGACAGTCCCTTGCCACGATGGGCCTCTTTACAAGAGGCAATCCATTATTATTACAATAGAATCCAGGTTTGGAGCTAGAATTTAATTTATTAATTTAATTCATTGATTCAATTTAATTCATTTAATTCAATCCTCTTATTTTCCATATGAGGACACCAAGACTCAGAAAGGGTAATTGGAATTGGAACCCAGATCCTCTCATTCATGTCCAGCTTTCCTTTCATGGCACCATATGTCTACTACGTCAAAGCAAAATGTAGCAATACTTTTTTAGGAATAAATAGAGTTCTTGGCATGAATTCATTTCACAGACCTTTGTTTAATGCCTCTTACTGGTGAGAAACTCTGGCAAGCACTGAGGGAATGAAGAAGACAGAAATGAAAAATGAAAAGATCTGGGAGGAAGGCCCCCAGTAGATCAGGCAGAGCCCTGGCTGAGGATTGACTGCATGAATTGTGCCTGCAGTGGTGGAGGAAGTACAGATTTCAGTGAGATCAATGAGTCAGTCCAGAAAGCATTAATGCCTACTGTGTGCTAGGCACTGGAATTCAAAATGTTAAAAATGAAATCATTCCTGCCATCAGGGTGTTCTCAAGGACACAAATGCAATATAAATATGTCCAAACCAAATGGAAGGTTATTTGAGGAAGGAGGATGTTAGGAGCTAGGGGCAGGGGCCAGGACCAGGAAAGGGTCCCAACAGAAGGAGGTAGCTGAGCTGAGCTTGAAGAAAGCCAGGAATTCTAAGTGGCCAAGGTGAGGAGGGATGGAGGGCATTCTATGCATGGCAACAGCAGCTTGTGTCAAGGGTGAGAAGTGACAGGAAAGCCAGTTGGGCTGGACCCCAGAGCACATAAAGGAGAACACTATGTGATGACCCCATCATGGTAGGATGGAGCCAGGCTGTAAATGCTAAACAGAGGAGTTTGTACTTGATCCTCAAGGGAATAGGGAGCCCCTGGGGTTTACTGAGCAGGGGAGATAAACTAAGCTACCAAAGGAAAGAAAGCACATTTCTGTTTGCCTTCTGATTTCTGCCAGAAATGTTGACTGTCTCATTAAAATGTGTGTAAGCGGGCCATTCGAGGAGAGTCTTCTTGGGTCCCCATTTCGTATCAATTAGGACGCAGCTCAGGCTGGTCGATAAGTAATTTGAGGTTGGTTTTGTTGAGTGGACAGTTCTCTAAACTTGGCTCCCCTAGCTCCTGACTCTTGCATCTCCTTGGCCACATGACCTTCATTAGCCGTGGGCAGAGGATGGCATCAGGGAGACTCTGGCTTACTCTGCTGCCAGTGATGTGGTTATTAAAAAGGGCAGAGAGCAACTGTAGACTTAGCACTCATCCTCTCTCAAGGGCACTCAGCCAAGCAGGTGCGGCTCATGGTGAGCGGGACCTACACTTCTTCATTAACTAGGCAGCCAATGTCTGGCGCCTGTGGGCCAGGGGGCAGAGGTTCTGAATGCCCCTTCTGGAAAAAGCCAGGCCAGAGGCTTGCTCCAACTCCCCCTGCCAAGGGTGAAATTAGGATTCAGAACACAGCTTCAGTGTTTCCTGCAGTGACATCTTCATGTAATTTGAATACCGAAGCAGCACTGTGGCATCCGCAGCCCTCACTCTAAGGGCTAAGCATGGTTGGGGAGGTCAGATTTCTGGCAACACCAACCTAGGAGTCTGTAGCCTCTTCCTGCATCAATTATAAATGATGAGAAGTTGTATGTACCTCATTAAATAATTAAAATGAGTAGGAGGAGAGAGGGAAATGAAGCTTGCTTATCCTATCTTCACCCATAAAAAGAATGAATTCAATTTTCCTATGTGTTTCTGGCCAGTTTCAATGACAGGACAAAGTCCTCAATTGGCCATGATTGTGTGCTTAATTCCCTACCACAAGAGCTAGTGAGAATTATATCCCGATGATCAAGACTACATTTACTATGTACAGGGAAGGGGTTCTTAACCTGGGACTCCCGGGACTTGGTTGAGGAAAAAGCATTTTAATTTTAACTAACCTTTGGTTTCCTTTGTTACTCAATATATGTATTTTTTGTACATTTAGCTGATTATAAGCAGGATTCCATAGGTTTCGACAGACTGCCTGCCGGCCTGTCTACTTCAGGGGGACCAGGAATCCAAGAGGGCCCTAAAGCCACCCTGGATCTAGGGGTCTATGTTTCTGAAGGTGTGCCCACTCCCAACGACAACAGCAATCACTAACTCTCTAACGCTGTAGGACTTGTCTTTAATGAGAAACTGTGGCTGAAAAAAAATCTATGTCTCTGCAGCAAGGCTTCTGACCAGACTCTCAGAATGGAGCTAGCCTGGTCATGGGACTACAGACACAGCTCAGGGCTGCCTCCCTCCCCGTCATGTTGTATTTACCTCTCTCCAGCCTGCCTCTTCTTTCCATTTGCATGGTCACTGCTTGAGTTCAGGCCCTTTTCCCCTGGCTTATTGCTGTTATTGAATTGGTCCCCACGCCTCCTGCCTCTTCCCTTTCCAATCCATCCTCTATACAACTTCCAAATTGACATTCTAAAAGCCTAGATCTAACCAAATAGCTTTTGCTCAGGAAGGCTTTAGAATCAAAAAACAGTCTCATCTGTTTCATCTTATCTGATATTTAAAGTACTTTTGAGGTTCATTGCTCATCAGTATCCCTTGCACCCTCTATCGGCTTGTCTCCATGCATGATCATATATTTTCCACCTTTCTGCCTTTGCCCAGGCTGTCTTTCATACCTCTGCCTCCTGAAATCCTTAGCTTCCTTCAGCGACAGCTTGTGGCCCATCTCCTGCAAAAGGCCTTACTATATTCCAGTAGATTTTCAGTTGAATGGGTAGTTCATTGAGGATTTGTATGTCCAGTGCATGCTACAGTATCTGGCACATAGTGAAAATGCCTGATGGTTGATTGATCCCTCGTTGCTAGTATTGTACCCCTGAAATTATGGTGTATTTTAATTTGTACTTCTCTGTATACATATTGCTTCCCCAATGGAATGTAAGCTCTTTGAGGGCAGGGTCTACTTCATTTTTCTCTGTTTCCCTGGTGCCAGTCACATAGAAGATACTTAATGAATGCTTGCTGCTTGCTGAATGCCAAAGTTCTTCCAGCCCCCTGTAGATCTCACATCAAGCTAGCACAGCTATCAAGAACTCAGAATCCTTTCCTCCATGATACATTGAAAAAGGATGTGTTAATGGAAGAACATGATCTTATGAAGGAGTTAATAGTATCATCATTCCAAAGTTGGAGATGAAGTTAGCAGTTATTACACAGCACAAATAGCTGAAGGAACCTATGTCATGAAAGAGCTTTAACTGGGAGGAAAAGCTTCAAGGGTCTACACATTTTCAACGTGAAATAAACTTATTAGCGAAATCTAACCTTGGATAACTAATGAGGCTGATAAAAGCACTTAGAGCCAGAGGCCCATGAAATGTCACAGCTGGCATGTTCCTAAAAGTTATCCGGTCCAATGGCCTCATTTTGCAAACGGGGAAACCAAGGCCCAGAAGGAAACTGTTTGTTCTATCTATGGACTTTGTGTTCATTAACTACAGTAGTAACCCCAACAACTCCATGTCCTATAAGGTTTCCTAACCAAAGTATTTCCAATGGAATTTCTTCATCGGAGAGCCATCCAACCATGAATCCTTCTATCTAGGTAAGGAGAGACTCCTCTCTTCAATTCAATTCCACAATGATCTGTGAAGTGTCTTCTATATATGAAGCGCACAGTGCAAGGTGCTGGAGACACAAAAATGAGACAGAGTCTGCTCTCTGGGAACGTACAGTCAATTGGGCGATAACACAACACGTACATGGATAAAAATGATACAAGGCAGAATGTTTGTAAAGGGGCAAATCCTCTTCAATACAATAAACATTTTTTTTAACTAAATGCCTACCCTGTGAAAAAAACACTATGCCAGAAGCTATGGATAAAAAGACTAAAATGAAAGCTTCTTTGCCCTTGAGAAGCTTCCATTGTCCCAGAGAACTTGTACCCAAGTTGGAGAGAGGGCTTCACAGAAGACTTAGCGAGTGAGTCAATCAGTTACCAAGCATTTATTGGGCATTTACTATGTGTGAGCACTGTTCAAAGCACGAGTGATCCAAAGAAAGGCAAACATAGTCTCTACCCTCAAGGAAAGGGGGAAGTGACACCAGAGAAGAAGACATCAATTGGCAGAGACGTGCTGTCTAAGAGGTAAGAGGAAGCCGGACCAGATGGGCCAAAGTCTAGTAGCCCATTTTGGCTGAAAATGATGGAGAGCCTTGAATATCAAGCTAAGAAGAGTTTGTGTTTTATTTCAGAAGCAATGGGGTTCAGTGTGGGTTTTTCAAACAAGAGGAGTTACATGTTCAGAACAAAGTTTTACAAAGATTATTTTTTGCATGACTTGGAGAAGAGAGATAAAACAAGGTAGAAGGAACAGCTGGGGAATGACAATATTCCAAGTGAGAGATGGGGGCCGAAGCTAGATATGTGGCTGTGTGAGTGGAGAGGAGGCAGCAGGGAAGAAGAGATTGGACAAAACTCAATTTGATATGACTTGGGAACTGGCAAAAGTGAGACGGACAAGAGAAGAAGGGAATGAAATAGGGGCAAATGGATGACCATGAGGTTTTGAGACCAATGCTAGTTCCTTCCCTCTGAGATTACCTCTGATTTACACCATGTGTATTTTATATATACCTAATCATTGGCGTGTTGTCTCCTTCATTAGACTATAAGCTTCTTGAGAGCAGAGGCTGTCTTTTACCTTTCTTCATATCCCCAGGGCTTAGCACAGTGCCTGGAACATGGAAGATGCTTAATGAAAGCTTATTTGGCTTGAATACAGAAGGGACTTCAGAAGCCAACCACCTCAATAGGAATAGGAATCCTCTCAACAACAGCCCCAAGAAGTGATCAGCCAGATTTCTCTTGAAGATATCTAGAGAAGACAGACTGACTTTTCCACTTCAGGACCGTTCTAGTGGCCAGGGTGTATCTCTGAATCAGCCTCGTAACTTTCTCCTCCCAATGTTCCTATTTTTCTTCTGGGACTAAACAAAATAAGTCCAATTCTCCTTTAGGTGACAGCCTTTCAAACCTTGATACCATTTGGGCTGCACACTAAGGTCTGCAAAGTATTGTCTCATTTGTTCTTCACCTCCAGTCTAAGTGTGCCCTGTTCTTTCAACTCAGGCACATCAAACATGAATTCAGAGCCCTTTGCCCTCCTGATTATGGCCCTCTGGAAGTTCTCTGGCCTTTCTATGATCTTCCCAAAATATGTGGTTCCAAAGTGAGCACAATGGGAATTACTAATACATATATCAGGGCATTACTATCACCTCCCACATTCTGGAGGCCAGTCAACAGTCACTTTTCAACCTTATCTCTTCATCCAGCCCAAAGCCACATTTACTTTTGGCACTCCTCTATCACACAGTTCACTCTTACTGAACAGTTCTCTAACCACACTTCCAACTCCCAGATCTTTCTTGTTAAAAGTGTTGTCTAGCCACACCTATATGGAGAGAATTGATTTTTTAATATGACTTTACATTTATCTATGTTAAATTTTGTCTTAGTTGTAGCCTAGTAAGACCTTTGGTGCTCCTGATTCTGCCATCCAATATGTTAGCCGTCCTCCTCTATTTTGTGACGCTGCAAGAGAGGCAAACACAGGTAGATCAATGAAGATGGTGATGACATCAATAGAAATGTAGAAGTTAGGATCAGGGATACATTTGAGGAGGCAGAGAGTTTGGGTTGAAGCCTGTTGAATTTGCATTTCCTGTGGAACATTCAAATGGAGACATTTTGGATGCTTACAAATGTCTCATTTATACCAAATATTCCTAATAGCATTTTTTTGTGGAAGCAAAAAACTAAAAACAAAGTGACTGTCCATTGTTTACAGAAGAGCTCAATAAATTATGTCATCTGAACTGCCATAAGAAATGAAGGCTATGAAAAAACTTGGAGTAAAAAATATAAGCAAAGGCTACAAGATCAAGGGAAAGGAGAATGCTGGAGGCTGTGTACTTAGAACAATTAGCCTCGATTCCAGAGAAGAGATAAGGAAATGGAACTCCCCACTCCTGGTGAGAGGGTGAGAGACTATCTTGTAGAACGTTTCGTATGTTGCTGGATGCAGTCAATGTCGGCTCTTGATTTCACACTTTTTTTTCCTTTTTGTACGAAGATTCACTTGAGAGGGAAGACACAATGAGTGATATAGCTAGAAATAACAGGAATATAAAAGCAAAAGGATGAATACAATTTTAAAGGATGTTAAAAAGTCACCAAGAGAAAAGCAAATTAAGGAGGAGAGGCTGGCTACTAGTATCGAAGGTTGGAGAAAGTCAACCAGACTTAGAGCTGAAGTGATGTCATCAGATTTGGTTAGTGGAGCATCACCAGTGCCCTTGGAATCTGCAGTTTTCCTCACATAGAGTGTGGGGACAAAAGCCACTGGGGGTTAAGGGTGTGGTGATGAGTGAGTTGTGATGAGGAAGTAAAAGTTGGATTTCTCTTTTTAGATGTTCGGCAGTAAGGAAAGTGGGGAGAGACAGAAAATGATTGTTTGAAGGTGCCAGGGGAGGGGGGGGGGGACGGGAAAGGTTTTGGTTTTGCTTTGGTTTTTTGTTTTTTGTTTTTGTTGTTGTTGTTGTTGTTTTTTGTTTTTTTTTTTTAGAAAAAGGGAACCTGAATGAGAAGTGTTTGTAGCAGGAATAAATAAGGTGGTAGAGAGATAGACAAAATAAGAGAGAGAAGGCGTGAGCATGAGGAGAATCTGGGAGGAGGAGGAGTGATCAAGGGTACCAGGGCAGGGCTTTGAAATCATGACAGTTCCTAGAGGATTAACAAATTAAGCCTTTCGTGCACATCTTACTGTGATTTAGCCTAATTAGTATTTCCTTCTAACATATAGGTAAAATGATTTTCAGGAGGGAATAGTGTTCATGGGAAAGGGAGGAGGGTCTTAGTGTCCAGCAAGTCGTCAGTGGGCACTGAGGAGGTAAGACCGGGAAAGCTCAAGCTCAGGGAAAAGACACACAGAAAGGCAGCTAGATGGGCAAGGAAGGCAACGTTCCCTTCCATAATTTTGTCGAAACGAGCTTAGTCCTTATTCATGTTATATTTATTGTCATAAGCCAAAAGCATTTATTAAGTGCTTAATTATGCATGCGCAATATTGGGCTAAGCCCTGAACAAAAAGCTGTGCAGAGACAAAATTGGTTTCCTCTAGAACTTTTCCGAGTCAGATAGCAGAAGCAGGATCACCCAAGTGATGAGGACACAGTCTCTGGGAACCCCCTTGAATCTGGAATACAGTCTCTGGGAGCCCCCTTGAACTGTTCTTGAATCTTCCAACTAGATCTGGCCTTCCCCTAAGGCCTCAAGCCCCACATTATCATTAGGCCCAAATCTCTATCTAGCCTCACCCTTTATTGTCCAGCTACTTCCCCACCCTTGATATATCAGTATCCAGTAGCCTTCAGCTACTTCCCATCCTTAATTCCATTCTCTAGGTTCCTGGACTCTGACCCCACCTTATCCTCGTTAGACTTCCCCTCAAGACCCTCCCTAAACCCCTCCTCTAGTCACCCCAGACCACCCCTCAATCCCTCCTACAATCTTTGTGTATATAATCTCCATCTTGCCTCCATGAAGGTGCTCAAATTCAATCTAATTCAGTAGGTTGAATCTGGCCGGCTTGTGGAAACAGGTGTCACAAAGGCGGGGATTTCTTAAGACAGCCCATTATGGTGAATCCTTAATAAACTTTTCCCTTGGCTCAGAAGGCTTGAGTCGAATTCTTTCGGCAGGACCCGGTGTGTAGGTATTTTGGGGCCGTGGCGGTCACCCCTAGAAACATATGGTTCCTTACAATCATCATTTTTGCTATAACCTCTTCACAAAGACAAGACTTGGAGGCAGCAAAACAAAAAGAGCCGAGCTCCTCCTGAAAGAGCTGGGAAGTCTTGCATCCTGTACAAATCAACGCGATGCCTCTGCTCTTCTTCGCCTTCGGGCGCCCAGCCCCTTTTCACAAGCACCCTCACTTGTTTGCTAATTCCAATACTCCCACTCATCTTAATCAGCCGAAAAGAAATAGTGGGCAAGAGTTTCATCTCTCCCTCTATCTATACACGCATACACACATACACATAATAATTATAATTACATACTATATTATAACATGTTTCTATATTAAAGGTCATGTGTGAAATTTCCCATTCATGGGATGTTATATTAAAACTGGAAAAGACCCCAAAGATCATCTATTCCAATGCACTTCATTTACCAGAAGAGGAAACTGAGGCTCAGAAAAGGAAGGTCACACAGTCAGCGACAGAAGTGGGATTTGAACTTAGGGCCTCTGACTATGAAGTGCTTTGTAACTAAAAAATGCTCTAGCAGTGCACATGGTTTCCATGATCCCTGAGAGTCAAATAAATGGTGTCTTTAAAATTAAATTTTGGACAGTGGCCTGAGCTACTCTTCTTTGGTTAGCGTTGTCTTTCCCCCCATTTCATCCATCTCCAGTCCAGTGCCCACATGGAGGCAGGGGACTGGATGCTTCCATCTACGTGTTTATTTTCCTGATATACAGTGAGAACAAAAATGCCAGACCCTTTACCCTCCCCCTGTGCATGTTGTAGGAAGCAGCCCTGTTATTTCAGTAACCCCGCCCAAGTGACCCCTAAGGAGCCTGAAGGATAATTGAGGGGAAGATGGGGAAATTTTTAGACTAAAAGCATTGCTAATGTGGGTGGGAAAGACTACTTGAGAATAAGGGTTGGTTCAGTTAGATGGTGCAGTGGATAAAGTGCTGGGCCAAGACCTGAATTCAAATCCTGCCTCAGACACTCACTAGCTGTGTGACCCTGGACAAGTACTTCATCTCAGCTTCCTTCAGTTTTCTCAATTGTAAAGTGGGGATAATAATAGCACCTGCCTCTCAGGGTGATTGTGAGGATCACATGAGACAATAGTTCTGAAGATCTTATCTCAGTGCTTGGCATACAGCAGGTGCTTAATAAATGCTTATTCTCTTCCCCAGCTGCTAAGGGGGAGACCTATGTGAAGGTTGGTGAGGCAAGTTTCCAGACCATTGGTCAAACTTTTCTGTGTTGTTCTAGGTCTGTGAGAATCCTTGAGCAAGAGAGAAACCCTGGCAGAGGCTTTCTGGTCTGACTCTGCCTTTGAACCTGGACAGGGGACTCTGAGACCCCTCTCCCCACTTTCCCTGCCATCCTGAGATAAGTCTGGAAATAGCCCGAGAGGTTGATCTTCTAGGGAAAGAATCTGGAGAGATCACCTGCTGAAAATAGTGGAGGACCTATACAGAGGGAGAACCCCTGGAGAAGTGGTGCCCAGCACCACTGGGTGTGAGCTGGGAAGAGCACCAAGGTGTGCTATGTACGACCAGGCCCCCTGCAAGGAGCTTTGGAAAGCTACGGGACAAGCAACCTCAGCGCCTCCTGCTGGTAGCAGGGGAGAATTCCCTACATTAAGGAATGGCGCACAATACCTGGGGGCACTTTCTAGTAACAAGGGCACACCGGACTCTGGAGAAGAGGGATGCTGGCATGGGTGTCAATATTTTCCATGAGGACTGGTGACAGTGCTAATTCTTTTCTTCATTCTTGAAACTTTCCTCTCTTGAGTTTGCACGGAGTATCAGAAAAAAAAAAAAAACATGGTGGGTGGTGATGCCATTGTGGAAAGGCCCAAGGATGAGGGATTCTTTATCTTACCAAAGTAGCCTGCTCTGGCACTAAATTGACCCCTGCCATTATCTCCAAACCTACCATTCTATTGGCAAGAAACAAGGCCACAGGACTCCCAGCCACCCCCGAGGATGTGAGGAAGAACTATAAGATGAAGGTCATTGAGGTTCATCAATTTTATACCAAAGCAAGAAGCAAACTGGGGAGGGGAGATGTTCTGAATCCCCTCCTCTAAAGCTAAAATCGGGGAAACAGGGACCCTCCTCATTCATACCAGTATTGTAGCTCCTGAAGACCTTTGGACAACAATCCTGCCTTTGGTATTTTGGGAAGTCATCCAAAATGCTTTCTGATTACTGATGCCTCCCCATCTTTTAGTGTTCTTCTTGTGCCTGACTCTAATAAGCTTGTATTTACCTTATAAATATTATTATTACCAATAATAGCTAACATACATCACCTCCTAGGTTTCAAGCACTATGCTAAGTGCTTTACAATTATCATCCCTTTAGGTCCTTATAACAACCCTAGGGAGGAAAGGTGTGCTATTATTATCCCTATCTTATAGAGGGGAAAACTGAGGCAGACAGAGGTTAAATGACCTACCCAGGGACACACAGCTGAGACTGGATTTGAACTCAGGAAGATGAGTCTTCCTGACTCCAGGCCTGGGGCTCTGTGCTCTGTGCCACCTAGCTGCCCTGTATCTTACTGGGGGGAGGAGGGGCAAAATATACTTGTTCAGATAAGTAAATAAAAGCAATATTGTCATGAGAAGGCATCTCCTCATCTTCTTCGAAGAGGTGGGATCCTGTGGATGTAGAACACTGTCCATAATGTCTTGCTGAACTGGTTTTTTCCCCTTTTTTTATTCTTTGATAAAGAGATGGTTCTCTGGAAGAAGGGGAAGGCCCACATTTTCAATTATAGGCAATATAAGAACAAAAGATGTCATTAAAATGTGCTTTTAAAAGTAATATTGACAGTGGGAGAACAACAGAAGAAATCTGGGGGTGGGGTGGGGTGGAGGTTCTTGTGTAGAAGTGGCCACTTGAGCACAGCCTTGAGGGAAGCCAGATATTATGAAGGCAAAGATGGGGAGGGAGAACATTCCAAACATAGTGCACAGCCTGTCCAAAGGCAGATGATGGAGTGGGGTGGGGCAGGGAGAGGGGGTGTCATTAACCAAGAACAGTAAGTAGGTCTCTTAGCTTGAGATGAAGAGTTAGGGAGAGCAAGCCTGGGAAGGCAGGCTGAAGTCAGATTGGGAAGGGCTTTAAATGCCAATCCAAATTCAAGATCGAGCCAGGATAAAGTAGTATCTGGATTTAGGTGCTTCAGCTCAGCCCATAAGTAAGTTTGAGGTTCTTTTTGGGTTCAAACAGGTTCTCATCACTAAAATTTCTCTCTTTTCCTGTGATGACTTTAATGTAACTCTCTGAAATGTGGGTAGAAACCAAACTTTGCTTCTCTCCCCCCAAGCCCATCCTCTCAGGGGTCTTGTTCCTCTCTGTCCTATAACTTCCAAAAACGCTGATTACCACATCATGCATTGCTGTGGGCCTCCTCCCCTAATTTGGCAGTAAAGTGCTCCTGCCAAATACCAACCAAAGGAGGAATGCTCAGGTGAATTTATAATCTTAATTAAATCTCCAAATAGACCCAACCTGAAAAGTTGGCTACAAAGCAAAAACACTTTGGGGGACAATGGCATCTTTGAATGGCCAACAACAACTTGGAACAAGCCCATCTCTGGTGCCCAGGTGTTCACCCATGTTCCTTTGACCTGACGTGAACCTCGAAAGCTGCAAGCTCAGCCCAGAAATGAACCATGCTGGTCTTTTACCTTCTCTCTCACTGCCTTCACAAAGCCCTTCCAAGATCCCCTCTCCAGCTATGTGCTGACCCCAGCCACATTAAACAAACTTGCCATTAAGGAAAAAATCCTTCTCTATCATGTTAATATTCTGAATCCTTCTAAGGCTCTTTCAACCCCGGTTGTGTTTGTTAGGAATACACATATACACTCTTCTCACAATGGCCATCTGAACCAAATCATAGGAAAGACAATGGAAGCTGTGTGGGTTGAACTCCCGCTCTATCATTTAGCTCCTGTGTGGCTTTGGGCCAGTCACTTAACCTCTTTAGGACTCAGTTTTCTCCCCTGTAAATTGGGGGGGGGGTAGGCTGGGTAGTCTATGAGCTCCCTTTAAGCTTGAACACCATAATCCTGTGATCTCAAAGCATGGCATACTCCACAGCTATTTGAGCCTTACTCTTTCTCCACTGCCTTCATCCATCAATGTTTTAGTTGGACACCAATCCTGCACTTCCTGTTCTAAACCTCTCCCTTCACCCCCAACATGCACACCCCCAGGTCAGAGGGTATGACTGCAGGAGATGGTCTGCAAACATCCTTCCTGGAAAGAAGGGCAACCATGAAAGCATAGGGACTTGGGGAGGGGGGTGAATGAACCCCTTCATTCTGAGCAGTTCTAAAGAGTCAGGGAGGATCCCAGGCCAGGGTACAGGGGCAGGGTGGGGGGAGGGGAAGGAGAGAGGCCAATGGCATCAGCCAAGGAGGCTAGAACTGAGAGGGAAAGAAGGCAGATGGCAAAGAGAACTTAGTGAAGCGGGCAAGGTGGGGGTGGGGAAGTTCCCGCGCAATTCACAAATATTGGGTGAATCATTCGGTTCCCTGAATGCTGGCCAGTCATTGCACAGAAGCTTCTTACCTGGTAGCAGGCCTCTGGACTGTGCTGCTCCAGAGCAGGGGGAGCAGCTGCCCAGTGATGCTGGGGCTGTTGGCTCATGTTGACTTTGTGTTCACAAACTGCTTCCTGTCCAGTATCTCTTTTGGCCTCCACCCAGCCCCCAGGTGGGTATTGTAGGTTTTACCACACTCATTTGCCCAGAGGGGAAGTAACTTAGTCAGAGCAAGGACTTGAATCCAGGCCCTTCTGACTCCAAACTCAGGCTCCTTCACTGTACCATGCTTTTTCAGGTCATCCATTTACCTGAGATGAGAACCACCCTTGCACTGCCCATCACAGAGCTTGGCCATGAGCAAACTTTTAGGCACTTCCAGTGAGATTGCGAGTGAATGTTATCTGTGACTAAAAACCAGGCAATCAACAACCTGCCAAGGATGGATAAACAACACCAGCCAAACCCAAGAGTCAGGGACCTTTCCTTTTCTCAGTCCTGGCCCAAGAACCATCATCAGGCTCCAGAGACCCGTTGCTAGCCTCCATTGCCCATATATACAAGCACCACTGTGCTACAATCTAGCACAGCACAAGGCACACAGTAATCACTTAATGAGGGTTTTTCTATTGAATTCCAAATGCTTTTCCACCCTATTCCAAATGATTCAATAACCCATTATTGAACACCTACTATGTGTCAGGCCCTGTGCTAAGCCTTGGGGATAGGCAGAAGATAAGGACCAGCAATGGACTTCACTAGGACTAGAAACTCCCAGTGAGGGGCGGAGCCAAGATGGCGGCTGGTAAGCACGGACTAGAGTGAGCTCCGTACCCAAGTCCCTCCAAAAACCTATAAAAATGGCTCTGAACCAATTCTAGAACGGCAGAACCCACAGAACAGCAGAGGGAAGCAGGGCTCCAGCCCAGGACAGCCCGGATGGTCTCTGGGTGAGCTCTATTCCACACGGAGCTGGGAGCTGGGAGCTGGGAACGGAGTGGAGCAGAGCCCAGCCTGAGCGGCGTGGACGATCCAGACCAGAAGCTGGGCGGAGGGGGCCCTAGCGCCCTGAATATGTGAGCTGCGGCAGTTACCAGACCCCTCGACCCACAAACACCAAAGACTGCGGAGAAGGTTAGTTGGGAAAAGCTGCGGGAGTGGAAGGAGTTCGCCTGGGGGCAGCGGAGGTGGGGCAGCTACAGCTGTTGTTACTTCCGGCTCCAGGCCCACCTGGTGGGAGGAATTAAGTGGCGGATCACAGCAGGGGTGCACAGCCTGCCGAAGATCTGAGCCCAGTCTGGACTGGGGGTCCTTGGGGAAGGAGGAGTGCGGCTCTGACAGAGCTGGCACCTCCCCCCCAAACGTAGAACATAGAACTCTGTAATCTACAAGCAGTCATACCCCACTGAAAAACTCAAGGGTCAAGTTAGTTGGTTGGGAATATGGCCAGGCAGCGAAAACGCGCCCAGATCAAGTCTCAGACTTTGGATTCTTTCTTTGGTGACAAAGAAGACCAAAACATACAGCCTAAAGAAGACAACAAAGTCATAGAGCCTACAACCAAAGCCTCCAAGAAAAACATGAACTGGCCCCAGACCATAGAAGAACTCAAAAAGGACTTGGAAAAGCAAGTTAGAGAAGTAGAGGAAAAATTGGGAAGAGAAATAAGAAGGATGCGAGAAAACCATGAAAAACAAGTCAATGACTTGCTAAAGGAGACCCAAAAAAATACTGAAAAATACACTGAAGAAAACAACACCTTAAAAAATAGACTAACTCAAATGGCAAAAGAGCTCCAAAAAGCCAATGAGGAGAAGAATTCCTTGAAAGGCAGAATTAGCCAAATGGAAAAGGAGGTCCAAAAGACCACTGAAGAAAATACTACTTTAAAAATTAGATTGGAGCAAGTGGAAGCTAGTGACTTTATGAGAAATCAGGATATTATAAAACAGAACCAAAGGAATGAAAAAATGGAAGATAATGTGAAATATCTCCTTGGAAAAACCACTGACCTGGAAAATAGATCCAGGAGAGATAATTTAAAAATTATTGGACTACCTGAAAGCCGTGATCAAAAAAAGGGCCTAGATACCATCTTTCAGGAAATTATCAAGGAGAACTGCCCTGATATTCTAGAGCCACAGGGCAAAATAGAAATTGAAAGAATCCATCGATCGCCTCCGCAAATAGATCCCAAAAAGAAATCTCCTAGGAATATTGTTGCCAAATTCCAGAGCTCCCAGATCAAGGAGAAAATACTGCAAGCAGCCAGAAAGAAACAATTTGAGTATTGTGGAAACCCAATCAGAATAACCCAGGATCTGGCAGCTTCTACATTAAGAGATCGAAGGGCTTGGAATGCGATATTCCGGAGGTCAATGGAGCTAGGATTAAAACCTAGAATCACCTACCCAGCAAAACTGAGTATCATGTTCCAAGGCAAAATATGGAGTTTCAATAAAATAGAGGACTTTCAAGCTTTCTTAGTGAAAAGACCAGAACTGAATAGAAAATTTGACTTTCAAACACAAGAATCAAGAGAAGCATGAAAAGGTAATCAAGAAACGGAAATTGCAAGGGACTTACTAAAGTTGAACTGTTTTGTTTACATTCCTACATGGAAAGATGATGAGTATGATTCATGAGACCTCAGTATTAGGGTAGTTGAAGGGAATATGCATATATATATATATGCATATATATATGTTTATGTATATATATAAGTGAATGTGTATGTATGCATGTATCTATGTGTATATGTATGTATGTGTATGTATGTGTATATATATATATATGTAAAAGAAAGAGAGCAGACACAGGGTGAGTTGAGGATGAAGGGAAGATATCTAAAAGAAATAAAATGAAATTAAGAGATGAGAGAGTAACATACTGAGAGAGGGAGATAGGGAGAGATAGAATGGGGTGGATTATCTCCCATAAAGGTGGCAAGAGGAAGCAGTTCTATGGGAGGAGGAGAGAGGGCAGGTGAGGGGGGAATGAGTGAACCTTGCTCTCATCAGATTTGGCCTGAGGAGGGAATACCATACATACTCAGTTGGGTATCTTACCCCACAGGAAAGAAGAGGGAGGAAGATAAAAAAAAATAAAAGGGGGGGATGATGGAGGGGAGGGCAGATGGGGGTGGAGGTAATCAAAACAAACACTTTGGAAAGGGGACAGGGTCAAGGGAGAAAATTCAATAAAGGGGGATGGGTTGGGAAGGAGCAAAATGTAGTTAGCCTTTCACAACATGAGTATTGTGGAAGGGTTATACATAATAATACATGTGTGGCCTAGGTTGAATTGCTCAACTTCTTAGGGAGGGTGGGTGGGAAGGGAAGAGGGAAGGGAATTTGGAACTCAAAGTTTTAAAATCAGATGTTTAAAAACAAAAAAACTTTTTGTATGCAACTAAAAAATAAGATACACAGTCAATGGGGCGTAGAAATTTATCTTGCCCTACAAGAAAGGAAGGGAAAAGGGGATGAGAGGGGAGGGGGGTGATAGAGGGGAGGGCTGACTGGGGATCAGGGCAACCAGAATATACGCCATCTTGGAGTGGGGGGGGAGGGCAGAAATGGGGAGAAAATTTGTAATTCAAACTCTTGTGAAAATCAATGCTGAAAACCAAATATGTTAAATAAATAAATTGCATTTAAAAAAAATAATAATAAAAAAAAAAAGAAACTCCCAGTGACAAAGCTTTCTCTCCCTCTCAGGTCGATTCCTTCTCTAAAATCTGCAGCCTTACATTTGTGTCTACATTGTTGCCATTCGTTGTGCTTCCTTCTTGAAGAGGACCATGGCATCAGGGAGGTGATGCCGTGACATGCAAATGAATTGGATTTAAGTGAGGAAGGGCTGCACAAAGTCACCAGCCTCACTTTCTCCTCCAGAGTCATCTGGGTCCAGTGGTGAGATATAGATCAGGATGACTAGAGATGGCTCCCGTGTATTTACCGTTAAATGACATGCCCAGTGTCACACAGCCGGTATGTGTCAGAGGTATGGCTCTAAGGCCAGCTCTTTAAAAAATGAAACAGCCCTTGCTCTCATAGAATTTACATTTTTTGGGGGGGGGTGTATGTGTAGATGAGACAACATATACACAAATAACTATAAGAAAGATATATACAAAACCAATATAAATGAATTGGGTGTGAGAGTCCTAGTAGAAGATGGTGCTTGAGCTGAGATCTGAAGGAAAAAGGGGATGCTCACAAGTGGAGGTGAGAAGGGAAAGCCTTTCTGGCATGAAGTTCAGTCAATTCTCCATTTCATGGGGCTGTTGTAAAATTTAAATGAAAGAATGCTCCTACAGTATTGGGAATACTTTAAAGTGTACCATATGTCATCTGTTACTGTCATTGTTCTTGGCTGCTCAGTTACATGAAGCTGCCCACAGAGAGCTTCACTTTCTGCACTGTATAAAGCTCAATCATGGCTCTGAATTATCCCCCACAGCTGAGTTCCCTTAGCATTGTTTGACCCAGCTTCAAATAAGAGCCTTCAGAAAAGTCCGTCCAAGTCGAGGGCATTGAAAGGATGCAGGAGGAAGTGGTTGGGAGTCATTTTTAAAACTAATCTGAAGTTAGGTGAACCTAAAAAGCTGCTTGCTGAACCTGCTGTCATCTTACATCATTACACCAATTATTTTTAAAATTAGGTGATATATCAAGAGATGGGCAGAGAATGAGCTCCAGGCAGCCACTTGTGCTGCAGAAGCTGCCTGAGATAGTTTATGGGTGATTGCAGTAAAAATGATGGGTCAGGGCTTACCCTGGCACATTGCAGATGACAGGGAGTACATTAGTGGTTTCAAGACATGTATAAAAGTGAAGGCAAGTACCATTACAGAGCATCCCTGGCCCCGTGAACGCTAATTCCAATTTTTCCCTTAAGGAGCTGAACTAACATACATGACATGGAGCAACTTCATCTTATATTTCCAAGAAGATCCAGAAACTAATTTTTCCTTTTTCTACCAGGACAAAATAGATGTTTGGACCTTGGAAAGAAGGTTGGGCACATATGTTCATTTAACGGAGGAATCCTTGAAGTCCAGAGAAGAAAAGCAATCTTTCTAGGGTGACAGAGCTAATTAGTGGGACTTCAACCCTGAGTTTCAACCCAGAACTACTGCTTTAGTGATCTTTCCACATCCCCTCATTACCTCAATTTATCAAGTTTCCATAAATCTTCCCCATGAACCAACTAGTCTGCCCTGGAGGTGGCCATTGCTATGGACATGAGTAGACAGAAGACCAGTGGATACAGCAGTGACTGACAAGCACCACCTCTAACCTGGGCCAGCAGGGGTCTGGAATGGTAGAACCTTTATACTTCTACAAACCAAAGCTAACACTATATACATCAGGCTCTGTCCTGAGCTGGAGGACATGTCTGAAAGATCAGAACCCCAGATCAATAAGCCAGATTGAGAGTAATGTCCAGATAGCTTTCTCTAATTCAAGAGGGTTTTGGAACTGCCAACCCTTATTCATGATCACCAGCTGCTCTGGTTGTTCTGGTGAGCCAACCAGCCTAAACACAGTGCTATTGAAAGCTCCTGTTAGTCAAATATGTCTCTTAGTTGTATCCCAAACCTCATTGCATTAGCATGCTAGAGTAGGCATGCCTTATAGAGCTGACTACATCGTTGAACTATTACTGGGGCAGAAGACTTTAAGGTATGCCTTATAATAATGGGCTTTCTCTCTGTTCTAATCTGTTCTAACACAAAAAGTGACAATCAATATGAGGTACAGACAGCTCATCCACAAATGTGCACAGGTCTTTGTAAATAGTTTGACTTACTAGCTGTGTGATGTTGGGCAAACCCCTTAGCTTCTCTAAGTCTTGCAATTTTTTCATCTATAAAATGGGGGTTGATCGAGATGACTTTTAAGGTCCCTTCTCACTCTATACATGTGCTCTGACTCTGGAAAACTTGAGCTCCCTGGTGATGTCAATACTAATATAGCTGAGCCTCAGTGGGTTGGGTTATAGGCTCCTTCTAGCCCTAAATGTATGATCCCATGAGCCTATGAAATCAACGCAGTGTGCTGGGGTCTTGTTGAAGCCCCTGAGGTCCACTTGGGTCTACTTTCACTCTGAAAAATACCAAAAACACTAAAAAGCACTGAATTTGGCCACAACTTGTAGCAGCCTTTCATTCTTCTTAATTGTTCTGTTAACACTGCATTGAGCCTGATGCAATAGCTGTTTTAGTCAGCCCCAATGATGACTACAACTTGCTAATTTCCCTGGCCATGGTGCTGACCTTGCCTCTAATAACAAGGTCAGCACACTGGACTGGACCTAAGGCTATCCAGAGGTCCATGATCCAGAGATCAATGAGTCTATGAAAGGGATGAGAAATGGATCTGCCTGGCTATCAGAGACCCATCTCCCTAATGTTTGGAATCAGATTGATGCTATTTTGAGATAACATGAGAGTTTTTATTTCTAAGTTTTCCTTTTAGCAACACACATGGCAAAGGCTTACTCAGGTCACTTAGTACTCAGAATCTGCTTTGAAAATAAGAGAAAAACAAATTGACATCATATGCTAAAACTGATCCATGTACTTTCTATAAAACACCACATATGCCACAAAGAAGTCAATTTGGACTTTGGCAAATGAATGAGTAATCCCACCAATGAAATGCAGCCTAGTGGGAAGAGTCAAGTGACCCAAGTTTGCTACATTTACTGGATTAATGCAAAAAGAAAGATTCTACAATGCAAAAGTATTCTGTGTAACCTTCTTGGGGGCAGGAACTCTTTCTCTTCTGCCTTTGTATTGCTAGCTCCTAGGACAGGACTTGATACTTAGAAGGCATTTAATAAATGCTTGAGTTTTCATGCACCAAATTATGTTGTACTATATAGTTCAGGTTTTGAGAACCCTGGAGAATTGAGTATAACATCAGCAGTGAGCCAACCATACCCAATTCCAACCAAGAGGTTCAAATCTTTCATTTTCACGGGGCTATTAAGTGGTGTTGATCCTGAGTGACAGGAAGGTTTCTTTTCCATGATATGGTCTTCTCGAGCCATATCTGGTGCAAGAGCTCATTTCCAGCATGTACAAGGAGAGAATGAGAGAAAGAAGCTGACTAATTGGGATGTAAGTAAAACAGATTCTTCATAGGAAAAATCCACATATTTTAACTATGGCAAAAAGATTCCTAATAAAATAATACCTTTTATTCAGCAAACTAGTAAATAGTGAATTTGGGCATCCCACTCACCCAGAAATTGTCATGGGAGCATGTGGGATTTTAGGATTTGGGACAAGGTCTTAGAGATCATCCAGTCTTATTCTATTACTTTACAGATGAAGCCCCAGAAAATAAAAAAAACACATACTTACGGTAAGCTTACGGTAAAGTTAAGTAATAATAAAAGTTAGCACTTGTGTGCTATTATTATTAATATTGTGGATTAAGAAGCAGAGGCAGAGTCACACAGAAAGTAACTGTCTGAATAAGAATCAAAGTCCCAATCTTCTGACTCCAAACCATGGGACAATGATCAGTTGTTCCTATAGAAGATGAAAGGAAGACTACCAGAGGTCAAGCTCCAATTTTGCTGTGTTATTATTTTTCAGGGGACTTAGAATTTCTTTAAAGTGATAATAATTTTATACATACACAGCATTGTCAAGTTTGTAAAGCACATTCTCTCTCATTTAAGCTTCGTAACCATCATGGTGAGGCAGGTCCTATTATTCCTCCCAGTTTTCAGCCCAGAGAAGCTAAGTGACATGCTCCAGATCCCACAGCTAGTAAGTGTCTGAGACAAGACTACTTCCCAGGTCTTCCAAATCCAAATCTCTAGCACTCTATCCTCTACATCATGCTGGAAGGAGAGTAATGCCTTCAAGATAATTAGAGAAGTTTGGAGGAAGATGGGTGCAGTAATTTTGAAGGAGGAGGAGGAGATTGGGGGACATAATGAACTTTATCTTGGATATGTTATGTTTTCAATGCCATGAGATATCCAGCAGGGAGATAGTGATGTGAGACTGGAGTTCAGAAGACAGAATGAAACTGGTTAAATATATCTGGGTCTGGGAGTCATTTGCAAAGAGATGATAATTAAACTCATGGGAACTGATAAGGTCAACTGAGAAAGAGACAAGGAAAGGGCAGGGAGGGAGGGAGAGAGATAGAGAGAGAGAGACAGAGAGAGAGAGAGAGAAAGAAAGAGACAGAGACAGAGACAGAGAGGCAGAGACAGAGAGAGAGAGACAGAGAGACAGAGAGAGAGACAGAGAGAGAGACAGAGAGAGACAGAGGCAAAGACAGGCAGAGACAGAGAGAGACAGAGAGACAGAGAGAGAGAGACACAGAGAGAGATAGAGACAGAGACAGAGACAGAGACAGAGCTGGATGTTCCATATACTTAGCATAAATGAAATCGTGAATTAGTATGCCATAATGGATAAAGAATCAATCTCCAAGCCAGGACAATCTGGATTCAAGTCCTGCCTCTGGCACAGGACAGCCTCCTGGCTGTCTGACTACTGCCAAGTCACTTCATCTCTCAGTACTGCAGGCAACTCCCTAAGACTCTAAGTTGAACAGCAAGAGACAACGTGCATTGGCGAAGGAATTTTTCATGCCAAGATGTCTCTACACCAATGAAATCACAGATTCAGTCCCTGTTCCTGTCATGATAAGTGTAGCAAATCACTGATCTTTTTAGACCTCTGATGAAGTCACATTATCATCAAGTGATAAATCAAATATAGCTGTACCCTACTCATTAGTCAAAGACCAACCTTCTCAAATCTGCCACTTTAAAAGGTTAGAATTAACTGACCAGATTGGGATGGCAGCCCATGATGTCCAATCTCCATGCCTAATGTAGGTGAGTTGGCAATCGCAAATTCCCATTGTAGACATGCCCCAAACTGATTGCTCTAGTAAAGGTTTAATTGGAGACCCAACTCTTCCAAGTTAGCCCTAAATCTCCTGGCTGAATTATTTCTTTTCCTGAAAACTGATAACAATAGGGCAAAAGAGAGAAAATATGTCTTTTCCCAATGTGTCAGGGAAAGACTTTTGATCTGGCAGCCTTGATGTCTGGGATTATGAAAACAAATGTCATTTTGGAGAGAAACAGGTTCATCCTACCTGCATTTTCTCAGCTTTCCAATATGGTTCATCCCAGAAAATGAATTTCAAATTGGTCACCATCTGTCAGCATCCTTTGTAGAAGGGCAACCCAATCATGGAGAAATGTGTCCCTACCCTGTCCCCAATGGAGAGAATTCAAGTGGAACTTTGAGTCACTCAGCTAATGAATTATTGTGGCCCTTTGATGAAGGAAAGGAGTTAGAACAAGCAACTCAAGGCCCATTTTTTCTTGGCAGTTCCTTTAGCATTAAACACACGAATTTAAGCAGTATTCTGTAAAATTATGGTCCTTTTGTGGTTTTAATACTATCAGATTCAACATTTTTATATGCCCCCTCTTCCAGCCTTCTACCACTGTAATATCAGAGGGACAGAATTTTAAAACTAGATGGGACCTTGGAGATCCTCAAGTACAGCCTCTTCATTTTACAGAGGAATAAAATAAAACATAGTCCAGAAAAAAGGAAGTCACTTGTTCATTGTCAAATGTCTAGTCAATGGCAGAGACAGAAAGAGGAGTAGTTCCCTTAAGTTCTAATCCCACATTCTTCTACTTTTCTACTTAGTTCTCCAGAAAAGACGTGGTTAATTTGCTTTTTAAAAAAAATATTGCCTTGGAATTATTAACAACTTTAGCAAAGCTGCAGGTTACAAAATAAAACCACATAGATCATCGGCATTACATATTACCAACATAGTCCAGCAGCAAGAGATAGAAAGACAAATTCCATTTTAAATAACTGTAGGTAATATAAAATACTTGGGAATCTGTTTGCCAAGACAAATATAGAAATTATATGAACACAACTATAAAACACTTTTCACACAAATAAATCAGATCTAAACAATTGGAAAAAATATTAATTGCTCATGGGTAGGTCAAGCCAATATAATAACAATGACAATTCTACCTAAATTTATTTATTCCATGCTATACCAATAAAACTATCAAAAATAATTTATAGAACTAGAAAAAATAATAACAAAATTCATCTTGAAGAAAAATAGTTGAAGGATATCAAGGGAATGAATAAAAAATGCAAAAGAAGGTGGTCTAGTGTACCAGATCTCAATCTGTATTATAAAGCAGCAATTATCAAAACAATCTGGTGCTGGCTGAGGAATACAGTGGAGGATCAGTGGAATAAATTAGGTACAAATTATATTATTGTAAATGATGTAGTAATCTAGCATATGATAAACCCAAAGATCCAAGCTTTTGGAATAAAGACTCATTATTTGACAAGAATGGCTGGAAAATTGGAAAATGGTATGGCAGAAACTAGGTATAGACCAACACCTCACACTGCACTCCAGAATAAGGCCAAAATGCTTACATACCATACCATAAGAAAATTAAGAGACCATGGATTTAGGGACAGGGGAAGAATTAGGGACCAATGAAAATATAGAGAGCATTACAAACTGTAAAATAAAAAATTTGATTATATAAAATTAAAAAGACTTTGCACAAACAAAACCAATGCAACCAAAATTATAAGGAAAGCAGAAAACTGGGGGTGAGGGTAGAGGTGGAATTTACAACAAATATCTCTGACAAAAGTATCATTTCTCAAATATATAGAGAACTGAGTTAAATTTATAAAAATACAAGTCATTCCCCAATTGACAAATAGTCAAAAGATGTGAACAAGAAGTTTTCAGACAAAAAAAAATCAAAGCTATATTTAGTCATATAAAAAAATTATCTAAATCACTATTGATTAGGGAAATGCAAATTAAAACAACTCTGAGGTACCACCTCACACCTATGAAATTGACTAATACAGAAAAAAGAAAAATGTTGGATGTTGAAGGAGATGTAGGAAAACTGGGACACTAATGCACTGTTGGTGAAGTTGTGAACTGATCCAACCATTCTGGGGAGCAATTTGGAACTATGCCCAAAGAGCTATAAAACTACATGTGCCCTTTGGTCCAGCAATACCATTGTTAGGTCTATATCCCTAAGACATCCTCCACAAAAAGGGAAAGGATCTATTTGTGCAAAAATATTGATAGCTGCTCTTTTTATGGTGGCTAAGAATTGGAAATTGAAGGGATGCCCTTCAATTGGGGAATGGCTAAACAAGCCATGGTATATGATTGTAATGGAATATTATTGTGCTATAAGAAATGACAAGCAGGATAATTTCAGAAAAACTTGGAAAGACTCACATGAACTGATGCATAGTCAAGTGGATAGAATCAGGAGAATGCTGTACACAGTAACAGCAATATTGTTTCATGAAGAACTGGGAATAACTTAGCTATTCTCAGCAATACAATGATCCAAGACAATCTCAAAGGACAAATGATTAAACATAGTACCCACCTCCAGAGAAAGAAAGAAGTAATATTGTTTGAATACAGACTGAAGCATACTATTTTTCACCTCCTATCATTTTTTTATTTCAGTCTTCTTGTACAAAATAACTAATACGGAAATGTCATACACAATTGCACATGTACATCCTATATCTGATTGCTTAAAATCTTGGGGTGGGGTGGGGGAGGAAAAGGATGGAGGGAGGAATAGAATTTGGAACTAAAAATTTTAAATAAAAATGTTTTTAAAAATTGCCTCTTCCGGGGGGGCAGAGCCAAGATGGTGGCTGGAAAGCAGGGACTTGTGTGAGCTCCCTGCCAGGTCCCTCCAGAAACCTATAAAAAATGGCTCTGAACAAATTCTAGAACTGCAGAACCCACAAAATAGCAGAGGGAAGCAGGAATCCAACCCAGGACAGCCTGGATGGTCACTGGATGAGGTCTATCACGCATGGAGCGGTGGGGAGCGGAGCCCAGCACAGGCAGCAGCAGGACCAACCAGACCAGGAGTCAGGTGGAACAAGCCCTAGCGCCCTGAATCAGTGAGCTGTGGCAGTTACCGGACTTCTCAACCCACAAACACCAAAGACAACAGAGAAGGTTAGTGGGAAAGGCTGCTGGGAACAGAGTGAAAAGAGTTTGCAGTTCAGGCCACCGCCCTGGGGCAGTGGGGGGAGGTGCAGCTACAGAACTACAGCTGCAGTTGCTTCCAGCCCCAGGCCCACCTGGTGGGAGGAATTAAGTGGTGGATCAGAGCAGGAGTGCAGAGCCTCCTTAAGATTTTTGTCAGGTCCGGGTTGGCGGCTCTTGAGGAAGGATGAGTGCTGGTGTGGCAGAGCTGGCTGTATAGAAATAGCTCTGAAAACAACAGCACATCCCCTTAAACTTGGAACAAAGGACTCTTTACTCTATAAGCAGTCATACCCTGCTGAAAAACTCAAGAGTCAAGTAAGTTGGCTGGGAATATGGCCAGGCAGCAAAAACACACTCAGACTCAGTCTCAGACTTTGGAATCTTTCTTTGGTTACAAAGAAGACCAAAACACACAGCAAGAAATCAACAAGGTCAAAGAGCCTACATCAAAAGCCTCCAAGAAAAACATGAACTGGTCTCAGGCCCTGGAAGAGCTCAAAAAGGATTTGGAAAAGCAAGTTAGAGAAGTAGAGGGAAAATTGGGAAGAGAAATGAGAAGGATGTGAGAAATCCATGGAAAACAAGTCAATGACTTGCTAAAGGAGACCCAAAAAAATACTGAAAAAAATATTGAAGAAAACAACACCTTAAAAAATAGACTAACTCAAATGGCAAAAGAGCTCCAAAAAGCCAATGAGGAGAAGAATGCCTTGAAAGGCAAAATTAGCCAAATGGAAAAGGAGGTCCAAAAGACCAATGAAGAAAATACTACCTTAAAAATTATATTGGAGAAAATGGAAGCTAGTGACTTTATGAGAAATCAAGATATTATCAAACAGAACCAAAGGAATGAAAAAGTGGAAGACAATGTGAAATATCCCATTGGAAAAACCATTGACCTGGAAAATAGATCCAGGAGATAGAATTTAAAAATTATTGGACTACCTGAAAGCCATGATCAAAAAAGAGCCTAGATATCATCTTTCAAGAAATTATCAAGGAGAACTGCCCTGATATTCTAGAGCCAGAGGGTAAAATAGAAATTGAAAGAATCCACAGATCACCTCCTCAAAAAGATCCCAAAAAGAAAACTCCTAGGAATATTGTTGCCAAATTCCAGAGCTCCCAGGTGAAGGAGAAAATACTACAAGCAGCCAGAAAGAAACAATTTGAGTATTGTGGAAAAACAATCAGGATAACACAGGATCTAGCAGCTTCCACATTAAGGGACCAAAGGGCTTGTAATATGATATTCCGGAGGTCAATGGAGCTAGGATTAAAACCAAGAATCACCTACCCAGCAAAACTGAGTATCATGCTCCAAGGCAAAATATGGATTTTCAACAAAATAGAGGACTTTCAAGCTTTCTCAGTGAAAAGACCAGAGCTAAATAAAAAATTTTACTTTCAAACACAAGAATCAAGAGAAGCATGAAAAAGTAAACAAGAAAGAGAAATCATACGGGACTTACTAAAGTTTAACTGTTTTGTTTACATTCCTATATGGAAAGATGATGTGTATGATTCATGAGACCTCAGTATCATAGTAGCTGAAAGGAATATGCATATGTATATATGTGTATGTATATATATACACATATGTGTGTGTCAATGTATATATATAAATATATACACACACACACACACACACACACACACACAGAGGGCACAGGGTGAGTTGAATATGAAGGGATGATATCTAAAACAATAAAATCAAATCAAGGGATAAGGGACAATAGAGGAATATACTGAGAGAGGGAGAAAGGGAGAGATAGAATGGGGTAAATCATCTCACGTAAAAGTGGCAAGAAAAAGTGGTTCTGTAGGAGGGGGAGAGGGAATGAGTGAATCTTGCTCTCATCAGATTTGACCTGAGGAGGGAATACCATACACACTCAATTGGGTCTTATCCCACAGGAAAGAAGGAGGAAGAAGATAAAAAAGGGGGGACGATAGAAGGGAGGGCAGACGGGGGGAGGAGGTAATCAAAAACACTTTCGAAAAGGGACAGGGTCAAGGGAGAAAATTCAATAAAGGGGGATAGGTTAGGAAGGAGCAAAACATAGTTAATCTTTCACAACATGAGTATTGTGGAAGGGCTTTACGTAATGATATGCATGTGACCTATGTTGAATTGCTTGCCTTCTTAGGGAGGGTGGGTGGGGAGGGAAGAGGGGAGAGAATTTGGAACTCAAAGTTTTAAAAACAGACATTCAAAAACAAAAAAAAAAAGTTTTTGCATGCAACTAGGAAATAAGATACACAGGCAATGGGGAGTAGAAATTTATCTTGCCCTACAATAGAAGAAGGGAAAGGGGAATGGGAGAGGAAGTCGGGTGACAGAAGGGAGGGCTGACTGGGGAATGGGGCAACTAGAATATACACCATCTTGGAGTGGACGGGAGGGTAGAAATGGGCAGAAAATTTGTAATTCAAACTCTTGTGTAAATCAATGCTGAAAACCAAATATGTTAAATAAATAAATTGCATTTAAAAAAAAATTTTAAAAAATTGCCCCTTCCACTTATTTTCTGTTCTCTTCAGAGGTCAACCTTCATGGAGACATCCAGATAGTCCTGGTATTTTTATAAATAGTTTGGGGGAATCACTCAGGTCTTGTCTCTTTTCTTTTCACTTGATCTTTGTTTTGGTCATACAGCTGATCACTGCATAATGTCCAGGAAGAACAAGGAAAAAAAGACACTAAATTGAAGACTTTAAATTAAAACGTAAGGGATGACTATGCACTATCGAAGAATTAATAACAGGATTCAGACAAGTTTTATTCTAGCTCTAAATCTTATGACATCGGTAAGAAGCATGCCTGGGAAGGTCTAGTCTGTAGGTCTCTGCTTCCTCATCCTGGATTGGACTAAATAATTTCAACTTCAAAAATAGCATGATTCTAAAACCTTTAACATACAAATTTCCCCGGTGACTTAAGAGAGGATTTGAGTAATAAATAATTTATCATGCATTGTTTAATTTGTTTTTATTCAATGATCCTAAGTTACTCTATGCCACAGAAGCCCTATTTCAGACATGGAGCTCTATGTCAAGTAATAACAAGGGGAAGTTCAAGGATATACATGAAGGGGGAAAATGCATTGGTTAGGCAATAAAAGGAAAGGATAAAGCTCCAAGGTGTGTATGCAGCTGCCTCTCCTCTCTCCCCTCAGTAGTGATTCAGATAGATAATAAAGGGAGACCGTCAAACTCATCTAGTCCTGATGGTCCGAACAGGTGAAATGATGGTCTGGATGTAGATGGGGAAGAACTCCAGTAATTCAGGGATTCTTAATCCAACACACTCTGGAACTGAAGGGATGGAGCTTCCAGAAAGATGGCCATGAGGGAGATTGGGAATAAACTCTGACATTATTCATCATCCCAAAAGAACTTCACAGAAGTTATTAGATAAACTAAAGAAAAGAAAACAACCAAAAGAGAGAAAAGGAATCTTTGTCAAGATAGCTGAGTGAAAAGTGGAATCTAAGCTCAACTTCTTTCCACCAGCTCAGAGTACCAGTGTGTCAAATAGAGTAAAGCAATGATAACAAACAGAAAAGAGGGAGTAAGTGTTCGCAGTCATCAGAGTAAGAGCATCCAAAATAAACTAGTAGAGAGAGTGATAAAAATGAGAAAAGTATGCCATGTCATTTATACTCTGATGGACTGAAGGAAAATAACTAAAACATCCCCCATGAAAGCGAATGCATGACAGCAAATTCTGATAAATGATCATGAATAGTTGTAATAAGTTAGTTCAGAAGAACAGAAATAAGTTTAAAATAAATGAAAGATGGGAATTAGAAAATAAAATAAAGTTCACAAATAAAAAGACAAACAAGGAAGTAGACAGTTTAAAAATTAAAAGGAAAGGCTACAGAAAAAAATAGATGTTTTGAGAAAAAGAACAGCAGATTTGTTGAAAAAAAATACTGAGATAGAAAAACTGAACAGAATGGAATCAGATCATTGGAAAAACACATGAGTTCAACATGAGACAAGGTGACTAACCTTGGAGGTATACTTTATAGGTATCATATAAAGATCACAGATGTTCTAGAGAAAACATGATGATTTTTTAAAATAACCTGAATACCGTATGTCAGGAAAAAAATTGTAGGAAATTACCCAGAAGTTCTAGAAACATAGGATAAAGTATGCAATGATTCAATCCATAGCATGCTAAGAAAGAGAAATTTCAAATTTAACTCAACAAGAAGCATGATGATTAGGTTTCCAAACTCCATAGTTCAAGAACAAATATTCTGGATAGTCAGGAGAAATTGTGCACTTACTGAGGAAAATTAGTCCAACTCCATCATGAGTAAAGGTTCACAACTGTGCAGTCTAAATGCTTCACTGCTGTCCTTGAAATCTCAAAATAACAAGATAAAGGTCTATGGCATATTGGATAGATACAGAAAATGTATGGGAATACATGGACAAGAATCTCCCAGAATTTAAAGGCATAGAGAGATTGCAACCTGTACCAGTAGAGGGAGTACACACATTGACGACCTCATGGATATATATACTAGGGGCATATATAAACATAGGCAGCTAGGTGGCACAGTGGATAGACTATTAGGCCTGGAATCAGAAAGACTCTTTTTCCTAAGTTCAAAGCAAGCCACAGACACTTAGTAGATGTATGTCTCTGGGCAAGTCACTTAACCCTGTTTGCCTCAGGCTCCCCATCTGTAAAATGAATCAGAGGAGGAAACAATGAACTATTCCACTATCTTTGGCAAGAAAAGCCCAAATGGGGTCACAAAGAGTTGGACAGGACTGAAATGATAGAATAACAACCACAACAACATATATAAACATGCAGATAGCCTTTTCAAGAACACAGAAATTGTAGAGATTGAGGTAGACCTCTACTTATTCCGGAGACTCAGTAGCAGCACATAGTCATCTGTTGACACTTTTCTGAACTCCATGAAGAGTTCCTCCTTTTCATGTCAAGTCAGGCCACATAACAACCACAACAACAACACCACAAGTTGTTGCTGTCATTGTTACATAACTTTTATCAAGGCAAGGACTGCCTTGTTTTGTCTTTGTCGCCCTAGTGCTTAGCACTGTGCTTTGGGCAACTCAGTTTGTTGAATCGTATAATTAGAACTATTAGTAGTTGTACAGTAATTGCCATATGGATTATTTACTGTGTGATCTATTTTATAGGACCCAGAAAATGAGCAGGTTAATGATGGATTAAAATACAATTTTTAGTTAATTTATCAAATTCGAAGCTCAATTATATATCCTAGAGATGACCAGTAGGTTGGGACAATCCATCCTTAGTTTTCCCCATTCCCTACCTATTGTTGTTGTTCAGTCATTTCAGTTGAGTCCAACTCTTCATGACCCCATTTGGAGTTTTCTTGGCAAAGATAGTGGAGTGATTTGACATTTCCTTCTCCAGCTCATTTTATAGATGAGAAAATTGAGACATGTAGGGTTAAGTGATTTGCCCAAGGTCACACAGCTAGTAAGTATCTGAGGTCAGATTTGAACTTGGGTCTTTCTGATTCCAGGCCTGGTGCTCCATCCACTGTGCCACCTAGCTGCCCTCTCTTCCTATTATTTGGACCATTTTCTCCAGGGTTCAGTGCCCTGGGGATGGTTGAAAACACTTCATCCCTAGAAATAACTCATCTAAAAAATAAATAATGAAAGAAACTTTCTGAACTGAAATCCAAGCTTCTTTTTTGCCATCTTAACTAAAAAAGAGAGAGAACACATAACTTCTAGCCAAGATTGTTGCCTGAATGGAAGATAGACTGCTCAACTCCCACATATCTACTCAAGCAAAAAATGAAATGGACATCAGACTAAATAATGGTCCAAAAAATCTAATGAGAAACTAGAATAAGTGAATTTTTCTAACCCATAACTAAACAAAAAGTCAGTCAGAGGCCCATGGGTAATACAAAAAGTAGCTGCCAGCAAAGTCAGCGCCAACACAGCCAAAAATTCGGCCTCCCAACATAACTGGAGAAGACAAGAGGCATGTGCAGCCTGTAGAATTCTGTGGCCCAGAGACAACAAAAACAGGACCTTCTTCTTCCCAAAAAACCCTAGCAAGTTTAGAAAATCCCAAAGTAGGGATTTTGGAAGCCCTGAAAAGTAGGAAGAGCTCAGGTCCAGGGACATTGAGGTCTCTAACACTCCTATCCAGAGATTTCACAGAGAGCACTGAAGAACTGATACTCTAAACTTTAAAGATGGACTAATCCCAAGAAATGGAGGCCTGGTCAGGAACCCAGGTGGCCTAAGTTGAAACCTATGAGGTTTCTCACTATCTCACCCAAAAGTACAACAGCTGTAGATCTTTGGCCCTGACATAAAAATCAATTCAGGAACTAAAGCCAAGGACATGAGTAAATCAAAGACAACACTGGCCATTTTAAAAAGTTAATTATAAAGATTTCCCCCCCCCAAAAAAAAGGATAACTGTTACAACCACAAGTAGTGACTCAAAAAAACCCATATTTTCCTTAAGGAAAACAAATATTTAGAAGAAATGTAGGAAGAGGAAAAAAAATGAAATAAAAACTCCCTAGGAAAGAAATGGAAAGAGAAGAAATAATTTAGAAGAGAAAGTGGTAATCCTTACTCAAGTAACAAACTCCCTAAAAACTAGAACAAACAAAAATCAAGTTCTACATAACAGCAAGAAATATTAAAACAAAATGAAAAGATTGAAGTTTTAAAAAAATATGTAGATTATCTCATGCCAAATGCAACTAACCTGGAAAATAGGCTGAAAGATAGTTTAAGAATCATTGGTTTCCCTGGAAGCCCCGATTTGAAAAAAAAAAGCTTAGATATTATATTTCAATAAATCATAAATGAAAACTGCACAGATTGATTAGAATTGGAGAGCAAAGTAAGGATGAACACCAATCACTTCCTGAAAGAACCCCAAAAAGAAATGTCCCAGGAATGTTATAGCCAAAACCCAAAGCCTCCACATTCAAGAATACTGAAAGTACCCAGAAAGAAGCACTTGCAGTACAAAGGGATCACAGTCAGGATCATGAAAGACTTTGCAATTTCTATTATTCATGAGATAAAATCATGGAATACAATATTCCAAAATGCAAAAGTAAGATGCTTACAACCAAGAATAACTTACCCTGAAAAGCTGAGGCTAATCCTACAGGGTAAAAAAAAAATGGATGTTTAATGGAATATCAGACTTTCATACAGTTCTGATGAAAAGACCTAATCCTAACCCTAGATGCGATGAGTAAGAACTCTGAAAGACAAACACAAGAGACCAAAGAAACCTAGAAAGGTAAACTCCTGTCACCAATTAGAAGGAGCTGTATAATGATTCAATGTTAATGCTCTAATATGAGAAAAAGGAAAAATTGTAATCAGAATCATAATGTCTTCCAAAGTTATTGAGAGAATTAAAAAAAAGAAAAATAGAAGATTTGAGAGTAAATTGGTTTTGTACTGAGAGCTTTAAGAAAGGAAAGTTAATGGAGGTTTACCTAAAAGAATAAGCTAGTGTAGAAAGGAAGAAGGGAGTGGAACTTGCCATTTTTGTCACTAAGGCATGTGAGAAGTGTATAAAGGAAGACATGAGGAGAGATAAGAGCTTTACTCTTATCTTAAATGGAGAAAGGAATATTGAACACATGCAAATAGGCCCATATTTTAACATCAAACTCAATAAAGAAGTAAGAAGGGATGAAGGAGGATGTTAAAAGTGAGGATAATGCAGGTAGGGGCAGAATAGGCCCAAGTAAAACATATATCCTGATACTGAAGGAGGAATTAAGAGGGAAAAAAGGGAAAGTGAAGAACTAAAATCTAGAGGAATACTCATAAACTGGGAAGTGGCAAATAAATTGTGTAGTTGTGGCCTATAAATGTGATGCAACATTATTATACTATAAAATATGATAGAAAAGACAATTTCAGAAAATCCTGGGTAGCTTAAACTGATGCAGAGTGAAGTAAGTAGAACCATGAGAACAATGTACATAAGGACAATAAAATTATAAAGAAAAACAACTTTGAAAGGTTTAAGAGCTCAAAGTAATAAGTATGTCTCCAGGGGACCAATGAATGATAAAGCATGTTACTCATCTCCTGGAAGAGAAGTGATGCATGCAAGGAACAGAAAAATAAATACATTTTGAGTCATAATCAATGTAGGGATTTGTTTTGCATGACTGTGCTCATTTGTTACAAGAGTATGGTTTTGCCCTTTCACGTAATTGTAGGAGAAAGAAGTTTGCAATGATGATGTCAAATGAAAAGATGTTCATTAAAACTTTTTTAATTCGTAGAAGAGAACAGAGGGAAGTTCAGAAGGAAGCACAGACAAGTGACAGTTTTGAAAGTGATGTGAACAATTTTTAATATACTTTTTAAAAATTAAATTATATGCAATGGAGATGAATGGTTTCACAAAGATCTTCTTTTGTGTTCTGTTGTACATCTAAAAATATTCTTTTTGGTTGGGTTTAAGTTCAGAATAAAATCATATAAATTTTGCCTTAAAATAAAAGCCATAGAGAAGGTAGATGTTACACATGAACAAAATCATTTTGTGTGTTTAGTTTAATCATGATGGCAAGAGTTACCAAGGCAGAGTCAGACAAACACGTGACAAAGTGGAAGGGTGAGGGGTGGGGGGTGGAGTCTGAGCTTTGAAATTCTCTTGCTAAGGATGAATCAACGGGCCTCTTGTGGATAGGAGTGTCTAGGGCAGAACATTCTCCTTCACCCCTAAAGGGTCATGGCCACCTATTAAACCATCACACTTTCACCAACATCATTTAAAAGTCTGGTTATGATCTGTTCTTTTGAACCTATCTTGGAGATTATGAGAAGATGGGGAAGATGTCCTCAGGGCCTAATCTCCAGAAGAGCTGCTGGCTGTGGCAGTCCTGCTGGTTGGCTCACAATCCTGTGGCATCTAATTCCAAACTCATTAGCATTTTTCAAGAAGGTTTCCACTGCATGACTCCTTGACTAGGCTTGAATCTACCTGGCCCAGATTTGGCAATATTTAGTGCTGACCATTCAGCTCATTGATATTCATTTTCCCTTAAATCAAGCCCCAACTAAGAATTGATTCTTTGCCCTGACCAAACTCTGAAGACTGGGCAGACAGACCAATTAATCAAATGTGGGTATTTTTTGGTCTGCCCTGGCATCATAGACCATTAGGATGACTATCCAGCCGCAGGTGATTTTTGTGGTTTTCATACCCGTGAATGTTGCTTCCAGAAGGAGAGGAAGCTGGAAGCCAATTCTCCACTGGCTAGGTTCCAGAGAAAGAGGCAGAAATAGAGTAATTTTTTGAATGGGAAATCAACATGGTATAGTTTAGAGAGCTCCAAATTCTGTTCTAATCTTGCCTCCACATGGGATTTGGAGTCAAAAGAGCTGGATTCAAATCCTTTCTCTATCATTTATTAGTTGCGTGACCTCTGAAAAGTCATTTAATTTCTCTGGTCTCCATCTCTGCAACAAAGTTAAAATGATCCTTAATACTCAGTCAATGGTCTTCATTTTCTCATGTTCTTTGAATCAATTACATGACATGTTACCTAAAACAATTCTTCATCTCATGCCATGAAGGATTCTTGTCCATGCCTTTCATAAAATCAGTCCTCCACAGAGGCTGTCTCCAGTGTGCTGGAAGCCCTCCTTTGTTTGTCTTCCTGGTAATAACAGCAACATTAACCAAAAAAGCTGACATTTCTATGATGCTTTAAGGTTTACAAAGCTCTTGACAGATATCTTATATGTCCTCACAACAACCTCTGAAATGGGCGCTATTATTATCCTGATTTTTCAGTTGAGAAAGCTGAGGCTCAGATAAGTTCAATGACTTACCCAGGGTCACATAGTTCCTAAGAGCCAGTGGCAGGTCTTGAACCCAGGTCTTCTTAGTTCTAATCTCAGTCCTCTATTGACGACACCACATTCTATATTTGAACAAGTGCCATTCAAATTCTCATCTGCCCAGCTGTTACTCCTCAGTCTTTTGGAGTGACCAGCTCACTTCCTTTTCCAATTGGCTGGGTCCTTATAATTGTCTTCCATGTAATTTCTTGCCCTCTTCCTCTCTCCATGGTCTTTTGGCCAAGGAATCCTTTGATTCCTCGGAAATCATTCTGTTCCCTGGTTCACAGCTCTTCTCCCTCTGTTTCAACAATCTGGCTAGCAGCTTCTGTGGGGGTGTAAGATCCACCCACAGCCAGCACCCGGAAAGCTGCCAACAGCACAGGTTCTTTTGATCTGCTTAACCAAGGAAAGCAAGGTGAAGGGGTTGGCAAGCTTACTTTAATTCAGCACACAAATATCATTCCCTTAGTTCAGGGGAAAAAGCCAGCATCCTGAACTTCAGAATAAAATACAAACAAATTACAAACATCAACAGACAGACCCAATACAGATTCATAGTTACTGACATCTAGGTTCAGCCCGGGAGCTCAGAACAAGGGCTGGCCCAGAGTTACTCACCACCACTGCTGTAAGTAAGAGAGCTCCAAGGAAGAGGAGGCCAACCCCTGGTTTTTATATCTTTTTCAGCATCAGGGGTGAGTCACACATGCGACTCACCCACGTAACATAAAATCATCACAAAGAGGTGACTTAAACCCATGTGGTCTAAGAGCCTCTGCTGTCCCAGACATGTAAACTAGGCCCTCCCTGGAGTTAGCCCCACCTTGGGCCCCACCTTAGTTGCCAATCCACACCCACTAAGGTTTTACACCTAATAGGGGTTTGAGCCAGGGGCTTAGCACCTAGTAAGGCTCAATGAAATACACTGAATTACTCAAAGGGAATAAAAGCCAAACTCTTCAAAGGCACTTGTTGAACTAAGCACTAAGGAGCCCATTTTGCTTACCAACACACCCTCCCAAAGGAAAGATGGCGGCTAAAAACATGTGTCCTGGTGGCATTGAACATCTTGAAATTATTGAAGGGGCTGTGCCCCATGAAACAGACACGAACAGCCAACAAGTCTCAGTCTTGTCACATCCAAGAAGGAGAATTGAAAATGAGGATTTGGGTGGCGGTGGGGTAAGTCCTACTTTCCTACATTTGTATGTCCTTTTTGTGTTTATTTTTGCTGAAGTCTCTGGACTGAAAAATTCTATTAACTTAATAGCATTATTTGAGTAAATACATGACAATTTGGCCTCCACACAACCATTGATCTCATTAAGGAAATAAAACTCAATTTTCAAACAATTTATGTAAACATATTTAATATAAATCATGGTCTTAAACAGTCTCGCCTCCTGTTGCTAGAACCTCATCCCTCTGAATTGCGGTTGCCTAAAAAAGGAGATTTATGTACACAGGGATGGTGTGTCTATTTAAATTGCATCTACCAGAACCTGACAGGCCTCTGTATTGGTCCCATTCCTCAAGCTGAGTCGAACCCCACTCCATGGTAAAAGAAACTGTAGAGTTGGGAATTCTCAGAGCTGGCACTGGAGCTGGAGAGCAATCCATTCCACTGCCAGGCAGCTCTACTTCTTCAGGTTTTCCTGACCTTAAGCCTAAATTAACTCTTTGCAATTTCCACCCCTTCCACTGACCTCTGAACTCTGAGGCCATTCAGACCCAATATAAGCTCTCTTAGGCCTTTCCACTGCCACATCAGCACAAACTGGTCTTCCCACATGCTCTGCAGCTCAACCCTTGTCTTTTTGTCTTCTCCCCTCAGAAGAATGTAAGCTTCTTGGGAGTAAGGAGTCTCTTGCTTTTCTGTCTGTATCCCAGCACTGAGCATAGCTCTTTATAGACAGGAAGCATTTAGTAATTCTTTTTCATTCAATCATTCATTCATTCACTCACTCATTCACTCATTGCATGTCCTTCAAACAGAATCATAAGATAATAGACTTCAAGTGGTAGGGTGCTCCAGAAACTGCAAAGTCCAACCACTACCTGAAAAAGAATTTTGGCTATAATCTCCCTTCCCAAGTTAGTGGTCATTCAGTTTCCATTTGAAGATCCCAGTGAAAGAGAACACACTGCTTCCCTAGGCAGCCCCATCCATTCTGGAACAAGGTTAATTTGGCATTAGGGAATTTTTTCCTTACATTAAACCTAAATCTGCATTTCCTATTCCACTGTTCTTGGTTCTACCCTCTGAAGTCATGCAGAACAAGGCCCAATATTCCTCCACAAGACAACCTTTGAAATAACTTCCCACCTCTCCCCCCCCACACACACACACCATTCTCTTCTCTAGGCTTATCATCTTTAGTTCCTTCAACTCACGTGCACACACACACACACCACCATCTCTGGTGCTATCATCATCCTGGTGGTCTGGTGGTTCTCCAGTCACTTGGCACCGTTCCTCAGCTGGGGCACCCAGAGCCAAACATATTACTTGTCAAGCATAACTGAGATCATGTGGAATCAAGGCCAGTAAAGCCAACTACTTGCAACTAAATTTGTTATCTTACCTGTGTATGTGAGTCGTGCGTTTCTTTCCCATGCTGAGTGCTCTTTGGGGGATGAGAACAGGCGGCTGTGGATCTGTTAAAAAAAACATGTCCATCAATCTGATATTTGTTTAGTAGATGTACCATCTTTGGTCATGCATGCTAGAGATGTTGGGAGAAGGCTGTGTTCTTTCAAGGAGGTGCTGCTTATGGAGCTTCATGGACTTCCATTTTTGTCTCTTATTACAACCCATAAATTAAAATAGAATGTCATGAACTGCTGGAGGCAACACTGGATAAAGTCCCCTAATCCATTGACTTCTGTTAGGGAGAAAAAAATAACATTTTGTCATTTTCTACTTCCAATGCCTGCCCACAGTATTCTGCCCTCAAATGAACACATACTAGGGTGTTTTTTTTTAAAGATCCATGATCAATGGATGAATTAAAAATAGCCTTACTGTTCAGTGTGTTGTGTTGGTTTTTCTAAAAGGCACCACAAAGGTTGACAACTCTGTGACTTTGACCCCCACCCCACTTTGCTGTTTCCATTGCTTTTCTGCTTGGAAAAAAATAATTCAGCAAAAGAATAATTCTACATGATGCTTGGAAATCAATCAGCCAAACATTTATTAAATGCCTACTATGTGCCAGAAACTATACTGAGCTCCAGAGGTACACACAGGCAAATATACCATCCCTGCCTTCAGTGAGTTCATATTCTAATGGGAGGGCCAATGTGTAAATAATTAGGTACACACACACATGCATATACCGAGGAGAAGGAAAATCATCCGAGAGAAGACACTAGACGGAACCAGGAAGGCATGGAGAAAAGCAAACTCTGCCCCAGCCTTTGCCAAGGGGCTAACACTCTTACCAAGGGAGGGAGAGGGAACAAGCATAGGTAGTGGCACATGCAAAACAGATCCTGGGTACCTAATGAATGATTGTTGAAGTGAACAGAAAAGATTTCCATTTGAATACAAGTCTCTGTATACAGTGGTTTCCCCACTTCATTTGCAATTTAAAATGAAGCTGTAAAGCATCTGTGATGTCCCTGCTTTCTTCTGCCTACACATCATGGGGACGTAAACAGGACAATACAGCTGCCTCTCTCACCCTTCCGCTGCACCGTCACCCTCAGCCACCCAGACTTCAATCACAGCGCTGTCCTAGACACGTTCAGTATCACTGGTAGGCACTAAAGGTCACAGCGGAGGGCTGACATTTACATAGAGCTTTAAGGTTTGCAAAGCACTTTATATTTATGATCTCTTTTTATCTACACAACAACCCTGTGAGGTTTCCAGATCAAGAAACCGAGGCAGAGAGAAACCGAGTGACTTGCCCAGAATCACAAAGCTAGTTAAGTGTCTGAAGTAGGATTTGAACTCAGATCTACCTGATTCCAGGTCCAAAACTCCATCATCTGGAGTCTTCTGGAGTAAGGAGACACATGGATATGAATGCTCTCTCTGACCCTTTCTAGCTGGTTCTGTAACTTCCCTGAGCTTCAGCTACCTTCCCCCTAAAATAGTGCTAATGTGGTATCCTGTAGGACTGTTGCAAAGATCCAGTGAGATTGTACCTGGAAGTTCACTCTACAAATGGCACACCAGAGACTCTGAGCTGGAAGGGGCCTCGAGGACCATTGACTCCACTCCCTCATTTTATAACTGAAGTAGTGGGTCTGGAGAGAAGAAGCACCTTACTGCCTGAGGTCTCACAGTATCAGATTCAAGCCAGGTCCTTTTATCCACAGTCCAGGACCCCATAGTACCACACCTTAGCGAATGTCAGTTAATGCTGCCACAATTCTTTGGTAAGATATACACTTCGACAATACTCCAACAACTTCAGCAGAGTTTCTTCCAAGGAAACTGCAGGAATGAATGTGCTTTTTTTCATCACAGAAACAAAATTAAAATGTAGCACATTGGGCCTGAGGTTGGAATTAGCATCTCATTTTTAAATGGAGCTTGGCAGAAGACAGAGTGTTACCATCACAGAAATAACAAACCAAAATACGCCTTAAAGATGTTCCAGGCAAGGAATTTCTTTTGCATGAGAAATTCTAAGTTTTCTATTTTGTGGACTGTTGTCTTAGATAGTGGCTATTTTTTAAAAAAATTTACTCTGTATATATCTGTATGCACACGTTTGTGTGTGTGCTAATATATATATATATATATATAAACATGTGTATATATATATAAAAATGTATATTCAATGTGTGTATATATACACATATACATACACATACATACATACATACATACATACATACATACATAGTCAAGTCTTGTGAGCTAATTCAGGGACATCTACTTGTTAGATTTTCACACGTACCCTAGACTCCTCCATCTGGAGCCCCTTCCCCACAGCAATCAATGTAGAAAAGGCAATGAGTCCAGATCCTCACAGTCTGCCCCTTACTGGGAGGGCACAAGTGAATCCCAGTGCATGACCTCAAAGCAAGGACCACATTCTTGGTCTTTTGTAATCATTATTGCTCAGCCTTGATACAATCTTCCTCAGACTTATGGCTGACGGTGAGGCCCTCAGATACCACCAAAGGCCATTTACTTGTCAAGGCTATAGTCCAGAGCACAGCTGTCCAACCTTAAGTTTTTATTGAAACAATAGACAATATATTTTGATCTGCCATTTTAGTGAGAGCTCTGCGGTAGCTCAGCTTCGTTTACTAAAGCATTTATGTGCATTTCTATGCTTGTAGGCAGCCACATGAAATGCACTACAGGCACATGCATTTCGAATAACGCTGGTCCAGAGAATCTCCTAAGTCGAGATCATTCAGGGGCCATGTGTAGGGTCTAGTTAGTCCCATAATGGTCCCTGGGGCTGTCCAATTCCTATTGTTTGCTATCAGCTTCTAGGAATGAATCTATGGAGGAAGGTCAATCAAGAAACTTGAATTGAGTATTTATTGATTCATGGGGGGTTTGTAGGAGGGAGGGGAAGGGGAAGAAGAAGAATCATAGGATCATAGGTTTGGCTCTAGAAGAGACTTCAGAGATCACCTGGTCCAGCCTCCTTATTCTCAAGAAGAAGAAACTAAGGTCCTGAGAGAGTCATGTTCAAGGTCACAGCAAGCTAATGGCAGACAGGGTTCTCTCTACTGGATCACTTCATGTGGACTATGTGGGTTGAGGTCCCAGCTTAGTCACCCAATGAGTGACCATAGTTGGTCAGACACCATATCTTACTTCAATTTGGAATCCCCACCAGAACCTAGCACAGTGCTTTGTACACAGTAGGTGTTCAATAAATGTTTGCTGAATTGAAAGCAAGCTGTTTCTAAGACTTTAATGGGTCTTAAAGCATCTTGAGTTAGGGGGAAAAGTGCTGGAATTGGAGTGGGTACCTGAGCTCAGGTCCTGACTCTGCTAGCATAACCTTGGGCATGTTGTTTCATGTCCCTGGGTCTCCTTGTTTTAATCTGTGCAACGATGCATAGAAGAGATGACTTTGGAAGGCCCTTCCAGTTCTAGACCTGTGATATAAGATCTTCTGGTTCTAGGTTCCTTAGAAAATTGACAGGTCATCAGCCTGTCAGGACTCCAGGTCTTTCCAGAGTTTTCAATAAAAGAGGAAATTATCAGGCATGTGCCCAAGACTTGGGGAAGGCAGATCACAAAGAGTTCCGGGGAGCCATAGAATCCCATGTATTTGTGTGTTCAGAATTTCAATCTTGAGCATCTCCCATCTGTTTCAGGCTGATTTCCTGGTAGCATTTAAGCCCATAGAATGCTATCTATTAATCCAAGAAAGATGGGAGATGCCCAAGAATGAAATGTTGGAAATACAAAAAGAAATAATTCCAAAGAAGAAGAAAAATGGGAGATGAATGTGGCCACACAGGGAACTCACCAGACAAGTTAGACTTTTAAAATAAATGTATAGAAGATACAATCAAGGTCTGGTAGCAGAGAATGAGTACAAGAGTTTGAAATGGTCCTTCAAAAGTAGTGGCATGAGAGTAAAAGCTTAGAATGAGTTGCGGATGATAAGGCAAGCTAAGGACAACAGGAAGGATTTCTTTCGTGTATATGAGGAGGAAAGGGAAGCTCAGATAAGGACTGGGAGCTTTTCTTAGGCTGGAAAGAACCATGCTTACTGATAACAAAGAGAAGACAGAGATGCTCAACTTGTCTTTTGTTTCTATTTCCTCTACCAAGGAGTGCCTTGCTCTGGAAATGTCAAAAAAAAAAACTGGTGCCAAAGATAAGTAAGACTCAATTAATGATTAATCAATAAACATTTTTAAGTACCTATTGCCAGGCCCTGTGCTATGTGCTGAGGATACTTGTTTTTGTTGTTCAGTCATTTTTTAGTTGCGTCCAACTCCATTTGGGGTTTTCTTAGCAAAGATACTGTGATTGTAGTGGCTTGCCATGGCCTTCTCCAGCTTGGAGGCAAACAGGATTAAGCGATTTGCCCAGGGCCACACAGCTAGTATATCTGAGGCTGGATTTGAATTCAGCACAGTAAGTCTTCCTAACTCCAGGCCCAGCACTCTATCTGCTGGGCTACTTAGCTGTCTATAAAGATTTTGTTCATGTTGTGTGGTTCTTTTCATTTGTGTCCAACGCTTCATGACCCCTTTTGGAATTTTCTTTGCAAAAATAGTGGATTGGGTAGACATTTTCTTCTCTAGATCATTCTATGGATGAGGAAACTGAGGCAAGTAGGATTAAATGACTTACCCAGGACCGGACTCTCCCAGGGCTCTATCCACTGCAGCACTTAGCTGCTCCACTGAGGATAGAAAAAAGAGGCAAAAGACAACACCTGCCCTCAAGGAGCTTATACTCTGATGAGGGAGACAACATGCAAACAAACATAAACAAACAAGCTGTATACAGGACAGATAAGAAACAATTAAAGGCACTACAAAAGCCCTTAGAAGATGGTCCAGTTAGCTAGATTCTGAGCTTGGCTGGCCTCAGAGAAATAGTCTCTCATAGTCCAATGTCAATGTGGCTGGAGGTTTCCCATGGAGTACTCCCATGGATTTATACTTGACCTTTTGCTCCTTACCATGTTATTGGTGACTTAGATAAAGCCAGAGATGGTCCTTATCAAATTTTCAGGTGACCCTGGAAGGAACAGCCAATGCACTAAATTATAGTTAGGAGCCAAAAAGACCTTAATGGGCTAAAAGCAGGAGTGTCAAACTTGAGAGGGGGAGGGGGGCACCAGATTGAAATGTAATAGGGAAATGTTTCATAAAATAAATAAAAAATATAACACAACACTATAGTATTAATTTGTGGCTTTTTAAGTCAAGGCAGCCAGATCAATCTATTTTTATTTGAGTTGACACCACTGGGCTAAAGCTTTAGGCTGAAACTGAAAGCCAATGGGGTTAAATGTAAAGTCTTATACTTGGATCCAAAAAACAACTTCACAAGTTCAAGATGGGAGACACGAGAGGGAAAGTGTCACAGTTATATGGATCTTGTTCTGGAAAAATCTCTAAGGGCTTTTGTGGCCTCCAAGTTCAGTGAGCCAGCAGCATGGCATAAGAGACAACAAAGTGAAGGCCATCTTGGGTTGTATTATCAGGAGCACAACTTCCAGGAAGAGGGAGTGAGTGGTGGCCCACTCTTATCTGCCCTTATCAAACCTCATTTGGAGTATTGGACCCAATTCCAGGCGCCACGGTTGAAGAAGGACATTGCTAAGATGGACAGTGTCCAGAGGGAGGTGACTAGAATGAGGAAGGGCCTTGAATCCATGTCATAGGACAATTGGTTGAAGGAAGTGGACAGTTTTAGCCTGAAGAAGAAGAGGCTTATGTGAACCATGATAGTTTCTTCAAGCATTCAAAGACCTGTCACATGGAAGAGGGAGTAGGCTTTTTTGGTATGGCTCCAAGAGCAGAATTAGGAGCAGGAGGTAGAATTTTCAAAGACGCATCTTTAGGCTTGATATCAGGAAAAACTCTCTATTTGTTTCTTTCCTTTCTTCCATATAACAGCTTTTTAAATATGTGGACAGCTATCATTTCCCCTAAGTCTTCACTTCTCCATGTTCCTTCAAGCATTTCTCATATAACTAGGAGCTGTCCAAAATATAATGGGTGACCTTGGGAAACAGTGGAGTCCTCCCTCCCTCCCCGGAAGTCTTCAAGCAAAGACTAGATAACCTTTTCTTGTGTATGTTATACAGGACATTCCTTTCACATGTGGGTTAGACTACAGAGCCCCTGAAGTTCCTTCCAACTCTCAGATACAGTGGTGCTGGAAGAAAATACATAGTTTTCAAGCTAGCATTTGAAAGTCTGGTTCCTGTCTACCTTCTCAGAATTATTTCATATTCTCATTTATTCACTGCATATTCCAATTAAACTGGCCCATTAGTCATTCCTTAACCATGGTATTCCATCTCCCACCTCCATCCATACCTTTAGATATGTACAGAAAGCTCTTCTTTCTCTCCTCTCTCTCATAGAATTCTTGGCTTCCTTCAAAGCATAGCTCAAGAATCATCTCCTACATCAGGTCTCTCCTTCTTGAGGTTCTTTTGCGTATCTTTGATTTATCTTTGTTTGTGTTATTGCCCCCTATAGAACATAAGCTCCTTGAGGGCAGAAGACAGTGCTTTTTCGCATTACATATAGGTGGCACGTGATCATTTTTGGTTGTTGTTGTATTGAATCAAATTGATATTGGGATGTGAATGGTGAGTGAAAGGAAGATCAGGGATGAGTAATATTTCAACCACTGGGAGGAGGGTAGTTCCTTTGGAAGAATTAGCAAAGGCAAAAACAAGGGTAGTTTTGAGGGAAAGACCTAGAAGGCTTGGTCTGCCTCATGACTTGGGAGTCCATCCTGTTGGAGGTATGCAGCAGCAGGCAACTGAAGAGGCTCACCCTTCCTAAGCTCGCTCTGTATTCTCCAGGGCTTGCTCTCTTCTAGCTGCCGACATTTACTCCAGATCAGATCAGGGCTTCAAGCGGACCATTGAACAAGAAAGTGTGTGCCTCCCGTTTGCCAAATGTTCCCACGTTATCAAGTTTGCTCCTCAGAGCAGCCCTGGGATGCAGCCTCCAGCATGCTCTAATCCACAAGATAATGAACTGGTAGCAATGCTGAGCTTCTTTGGAAATGGTTTTGTTTTTCATTTTCCAGACATGAGCTTCAAAACAATCAAGAAAAACCGAGGTATTTGTGCCTGTTTCTCCTTCTTGGGTCAGGATTTATTGTGTTCAAGGCATTCCTCTTATCTCTAGAGTGAGCTCTGTAAACTGCCAGGAGAATATAAAGCAGGCATTAGACTGTACAACTCTCCAGGGAGGATTGGACTGGGAGAACTGTTTGCTTAGTTCCAGAAGAAATATCTCTTTATTATTATCAATTTTATCAATAAGCAATTATTAAGCTCCCAAATGTGTGCTAAGTGCTTTGAAAAATCATCTAATTTTGTCCTCTCAGAAACCTTGGAATTATTATCCCCATTTTACAGTTGAGGAAACTGAGGCAAAGACAGTTAAGGGACTTGCCCAGGGTCACAGAACTAATAAGTTTCTGAGGCTGGATTTGAACTCATGAAGATGAGTCTTCCTGACTCCAGGCTGAGTGCTCTATGAACTGCGGCGGCGCCACCTAACTGCCCCTAACCTGTCAATGCTTTCAGGCAAACTGCACTGTTGGAGGGCATTTCTTCTTGGACATTTCCCTACACAGATAAAGTCATAGGTGCCAGGAATTGTGGAAGGCCCTAGGGATACCGATGCCACAGGAGGTCCTTCCTAGACATACCAGCTTGTTAAGATCATGTTTCATCTCTATGAAACATGTCTGGGGGTATCTTGTCTATTCCTGGATATTTACAGTTGTCTCCCCCATTAGAGGGTCCCCTTGAGGGCAGGGACTGCTTTTGCCTGTCTTTGGCACTTAGCTTAGCGCCTGGCACACAACAAAGATTAATCAATGCTTGTTGATTGACGGAAATACTGGAATTAAATAGTCCCTGCTCTGAAGAAGTTTACTTTCTACTGAGGGAGACCAACAGCCTTTTGTCTCTTTCAGGAATAAACCCCAAACATCTTAGTGTTTCAAATTCCAAACTTGATCTCTGGGTTTATAGCCCTTCCTCCGCAACAGAAGGCTGGCGATTTTATAAAGGACCCCGTAAACAGTGGGACACGATCCACCCATGTTGGATATCGTAGCCATTATCTCGGCCCTTTGGGGGGCCAGCAGACACGTTGCCATGGTAAATCTTGATGAAATGATTGATCCAGCCTGGTATTTTATGTGTGTAGTCAATCGTGGGGGCTCTCCTGCAAGAATAACTAAGGTGGGTTGTGTGCAGGGCTCAACCATGCACCTCCTGGCTAACACAAACTAGCACCTTGAATGACTCAAAGCTCAAATTTCTGTCTGTAGTGATTCTCCCTTCATGCTTCATCTTTTCATGTTTACATCTGCTTTAACTTTTTCCAATCTAAAATAAATCAGCATGAAAAGCATTAGATTTTTTCATTTGGATTCTCAATTGCCTTTTGTTATGGAGATAATATCCCTTATCTGATTGGGACTGGTGAAATTGTTCCCTTGTTCAGCCCGGAATCAAGATGCTGCCTGCAGCTCGGCCTTCTTCACATTTTTCCTTGTTTGGGACTTTTCTGCTTGCCTTTTAAGGCCAGCCTCTGATGAGGCAAAGATGGGAAAATGAGAAAAGAGACATTGAATGGGAGCACAGGATTTCAGTCGCTCCATTCCTGCAAGAAATTTGGAGGGTCCTTAAAGGATGGCTAGGAAAAGAAAGAACCTGAAATTATATGACTAGATGAGAGAGAGAGAGAGAGAGAGAGAGAGAGAGAGAGAGAGAGAGAGAGAGGAGGGAGAAGGAGAGGCAAAGAGACAGAGAAGCAGAGAGAAAGACAGAGAGAGGGGGACAGAGAGACAGAGACAGAGAGAGACAGAGAGGCAGAGAGAGACAGAAGAGGAGGGAGGGAGGGAGAGGCAAAGAGACAAAGAGACAGAGAGGCAGAGACAGAGAGACAATCAAATGAATAGATGAATACTTTATTTCCCAGTCTGTCTGCCTGTGCTTATATTAGAAAAAGAAATTTGTGTTACCCCTTCTCTGGAGCCTTTAAACCCAGCAGTATCTACAGATTGTACATTACTAAGAAATAATCCCCCCAGATATTGACCTGTAAGCTACTCAGTCAGAGTCCATTTCAAAATAATTTCAAACAGTGAGCTTCTTTGCTTGGAAAAGAGGCGGATTTCCATGGTTCCATAAGCATTACATTCAGCATCTTCTATCATGTTTTTACTGTTGGCAGGATTTTCTCAGGGTCTACTTGAAAAGGGGAGCTGGTGGTTCTTGAGTCTTCCATTCTACTCAGCTGCTCCCACTTGCCATGGGAAGCCCTTTTCCCAGAATGACTTGCTTGCTGCTGGCTCTGTCTCAGGTTCTTCCTGGACTGCTTTAGAGTCAGGTATGGGTGAGTCTGACTTCAGAGCACCCTGAGAGTCCTGAGGATTCAGCCACATACATTATCTGTCATTTGTGAGTCAGGTGTTGTTCTCATTCTTACAAACAAGTGAGAAGTGGGGACGATGGGAGAAACTTCTGCATCTACGTGGAGAACAGTCCCGTTGCCTTCTGCTCCTGTCTCTTTTCTCAGACATCTAGATTTTATAACTGTTTTCAGCCCCTCCTTCAGGGAAGGGTCTTTTTAAGGACCCTACGACTTAAAATCCTTCATGGGTGTTAGGCCCGGAAGGATAGGAAGTTCTCAAGAATAACATTTTGAAGACAAAAAGGAGAATGATTTTGATTGGGAGTAAAGGTGGAGATGGCTTACGGCTTCCAAGGAAGTCTTCAAGCAAAGACTGGAGATAACCACGAACTTGCTGGGAATGTTGTAGAGAAAGTTCTTTTTCAGGTTTGGGTTGGATTGGATGAATGTTGTGTTCTCTTCCAATGCTGAGATTCCATGATTCTATAATATATGTCCGTGCAAATACATCTATTTATACCTTTATACACCTGTGTATGTGGGACAGATAGGTGGCATGGTAGATGGAGTGTTGGGCCTGGAATCAGGAAGATGAATCTTCCTGAGTTAAAATCCAGCCTCAGACATTTACTAGCTGTGTGACTTGCCCAGTCTGTTTGCCTCAGTTTCCTCCTCTGTAAAATGATCTGGAGAAGGAAAGTGCTACAGTATCTCTAGATACTACATAATCTCTACCAAGAAAACCCCAAATGGGGTGAGGAAGAGTGGGACATGGCTAAACAGCAACAAGGTCACAGGAAGCAGATTCAGGATGCAAACTCAGATCCTCCAACTCCAAATCCTGTGGCTCCCCTCTCCCCCGCCGCTGTCCACTAGGCCACAGAGGCAGAAGACCTGTCCCAGAAGTGCTCAGTGAAGGAGCAGAATTAGATTTGTTCCATTCAGGATGGAAGGGTAGGAACACTAACCCTGAGGAGTCACTTTCTTGGGAACAAAAAGAGCCAAGCAATGCAGTCACTGAGCCCTCATCAGTAATCTTTGAAAGACTGTAGAAAGTGAGAGTGGCATTACGGAATGGAGAAAGGCAAACATCTGCACTTCAGCTCAGCATAGGATTAAAGGGATGGTCTGTGAACATCCAGAAACGGAGGTTGCAGTCACCAAGAATCAGCCTGCTCTCAAGAACAGGTTGCACAGACCAGCCTCATGCCCTTGTGTGACAGGGCTGCTTCTGGCCAGCTTAGTCATCATGGAGGTGGTTTACCCACTAATATTGTAGACCACAGTTTAGCCTTCATGGTAGCAAATCATTTCCTCCAGTCCTCCTAGGGCCTAGGGTCTATCAAGGGGAGGCAAGTGCTCTCTGACTGTCTCCTTACTGATCTTAGCCATCTAGTCTTTGGTTCTTGGTTCTTGGTTCTGTCCCTTCCAAACCAAACATCATTGTCCTTGGCAGAGAAAAGGGAGAAACAGAAAAACTGAGCAGTTCTGCTTTCTTTCCATCGTTCCAACCTGGTTCTGCTGCTATTAAGGTATCCAAGGGGTTAACTTACTAAAGAAACCAGAGCCAAGGGCTGGAAGGAAACCATTGGTAGGCAAAGAGCAGGCTCAGACTTGGCACTTTCTCTAGTTTTATAGCTTAACCTTGGGAGCTGAGATTTATCTTTAGAATTGTCTAACATTATTATTCTTTTTTGCAAGCATATTATCTCTATGTAAGGAGGCTTAAATCCCAGGAGGCTTGTGCTGTTATCATATACATAATAAAAATGGGATTGTAGCCTGGCAGGAGGAAAACAGTGATCCTGCCCTCTGGGGTTTTGCGCTTTCTCAGATGCATTTGTTTGGCAAGACTCAAAGAATTTGGGGTGCCCAGGAAAAAACATGGTGGCTCTGTGGGATTTCTTTGGCAAAGCCCTTAGAAGTAGGTGTAAGGGCACAGGGTCCTCATAGGGGAATTCAGTAGTAGTTGCAAGAACTTTCTAACCTTAAGTTAGTTAGAGGCTTAGGAGAAGGACATGGATTGTCTTAGCTAGAGAAAGTAAACTCAAAAATTAGACTTAGACCTTAGGCTAGAAATATTCTACTTAGCTTTTGGCCATTGTTTGGATGTGGTGGCTCACCGTCTTGGCTAAAGAGCTATTAGTTGGGGTAACTAGGGGCATAGTTAATAGAGAAATGGCCCTAGAGTCACGAGGACCTGAGTTCAAATCCAGCCTCAGACACTTGACACTTATTAGCTGTGTGACCTTGGGCAAGTCACTTAACCCCAATTGCCTTGCTTTCCCCCCTCCAAAAAAAAAAAAAACAAAGAGCTTTTAGTCTATCCATAACAGAGAGATTCTTTTCGGCTATTGTACCCTAATAGACAGGGGCTGTGTAGGTCAAATGATACCCCAAAGAGATAAAACCCAGATGCTGGTATTAGGAGAGGCTCAGCAGCCATTAGCCCAGCAGGGACAATTCCCATGACCAGAGGAGGGCTGTCAGTAGAAATTATATAAGACCACTAAGAGGTAACACCAAATAGAGGATATAAACCACCAAGATGAGTTGGGGGCAGCCCCAGCAAGAGCAATAGGATGGATACCTTCAAAGAACTTTGATAGTAGAGGGCCACACGTGGTCCTTACATGTGAGCCCTCCATATATTTCTTACTCATTCTTCCCACCAATGCTACGGGTATTTTTGTAGTAATATGCCCTAAGTTTGTGGGAAAATAATGTTCTATGGCTACTTTCTCTTACAATGTTGCTTCAACAAACGTCTCTGTTTGAATGAATTGGATTCTCTGACTAGTAAAAGAAAACATATGTGAGGAGGAAGGATAAAAGTCATGACTTTGGGTGGATGCAAACCCACCAAGCACCTCAACCCTGAGGTAACCAGACAGCCAACATAGCGATGAGGATGCCCCTAGGTGCTCCATCAGGACATACAGGTGCTGATGAGGAAGAGCTTTTGGAGTCAGGGATATAAACTGGACTTTCAAGATGCCAGCAGGAAGCTGTCTATCTCCCTGAATCCCAAAGGAATGCCACACTCTCAGGACCAGAGTAAATCCACAGCAAACACGCAGTGGAATAATGACAGAAAAATATACTCCCCTATCAAAAAACAAAAAACAAAAAACCTTCCTTGGACTGGGCACTGTGGAAAGATGACAGTGATATTATAATGAGATGACAGCCAAGGGAGGCCATCCTGGACCTTTGTCTAAGAAGCATTTAGGGAGGGAGGAGGAAGGCGAGACACCTGCAAACCTCCTGGGGCTGTGAAGATGGAAGATTCCATCTCAGTGAATATGAAGTACTATATTTCTGGGGGTGGCAGGTGAAAGTTTGACCGGGCTAGGGAAATTGGGGCAGGAGGCCTGCTCTGTGTAGGGACCAGCTGGAGATCTGGGGGCTAGGAAAGGAAGCTAAGCACTTCGCCATTATGATCTCGCTTGATCTACACCCCCCTGGGAGGGCACCTGCTGGTCAGGCCAGTATCCACTGTTGGGATGGGGCATTGTGGAAGGACTGCAGTTTCAAGCTGGAAGGACCACTAGATATTGTCCAGTCCAAGCCTCTCATTCTGCAGATGAAGAAAGTGAGGACTACAGATGTTCCGTGACTTTCTCAAGGTCATACAGATATAGAAGGTCCGAGCTGGGATATGAACCCAGACCATCCAACTCCAAATCCAGCATCCTTTCCTCTACATTACCATGTTGAAGGGATTACCTAATCCTCCATCATTCAATATATGAGAAAACTGAAGCCCAGAGAGTGTCAGTCATTTTCCCAAGGTCACCAAGGCAATACTTTCTTGTTATTGTTGCACGAATGCAGAATTTTGAGGTTTCCAAAGAACTTCCCTCACGACAAGCCTATGAGGTCAGCATTGAGATTTTCATTGTCCCTAATTTTATATATTAGGAACTTGCGGCTCAGAAGGTGAGCTGCCGGGGTGGAGCCAAGATGGCGGCTGGAAAGCAGGGACTTGTGTGATCTCCCCGCAAGGTCCCTCCAAAAACCTATAAAAAATGGCTCTGAACAAATTCTAGAACTGCAGAACCCACAAAATAGCAGAAGGAAGCAGGGATCCAGCCCAGGATAGCCTGGATGGTTGCTGGGTGAGGTCTATCACACATGGAGCTGGGAGCGTAAGGCAAACTGAGACCAGCGTGGGTGGCAGCAGGACCAACCAGACCAGGAGCTGGGTGGAACAGGCCCTAGCACCCTGAATCAGTGAGCTGTGGCAGTTACCAGACTTCTCAACCCACAAACACCAAAGACAACAGAGAAGGTTAGTGGGAAAAGCTGCTGGGGACAGAGTGGAAGGAGTTCGTGGTTCAGCCACCACCCCAGAGGCAGCGTGGGGAGGTGCAGCTACAGAACTACAGCGGCAGTTGCTTCTGGACCCAGGCCCACCTGGTGGGAGGAATAAAGTGGCAGATCAGAATGGGAGTGCAGAACCTGCTTAAGATCTGAGTCCATTCCGAATTGGCGGTTCTTGGAGAAGGAGGAGTGCTGGTGTGGCAGAGCTGGCTGTATAGAAATAGCTCTGAAAACAACAGCACATCCCGTCAAGCTTAAAATAAAGCACTCTTTACTCTACAAGCAGTCATACCCCGAGGAAAAACTCAAGGGTCAAGTTAGTTGGCTGGAAACATGGCCAGGCAGTGAAAATGCACTCAGATTCAGTCTCAGACTTTGGAATCTTTCTTTGGTGACGAAGAAGACCAAAACATACAGCCAGAAGTCAACAAAGTCAAATAGCCTACAACAAAAGCCTCCAAGAAAAACATGAACTGGTCTCAGGCCATGGAAGACCTCAAAAAGGATTTGGAAAAGCAAGTTAGAGAAGTAGAGGAAAAACTGGGAAGAGAAATGAGAATGATGCAAGAAAACCATGAAAAACAAGTCAATGACTTGCTGAAGGAGACCCAAAAAAATACGGGAAAAAATACTGAAGAAAACAACACCTTAAAAAATAGACTAACTCAAATGGCAAAAGAGCTCCAAAAAGCTAATGAGGAGAAGAATGCCTTGAAAGGCAGAATTAGCCAAATGGAAAAGGAGGTCCAAAAGACCACTGAAGAAAATACTCCCTTAAAAATTAGATTGGAGCAAGTGGAAGCTAGTGACTTTATGAGAAATCAACATACTATAAAACAGAACCAAAGGAATAAAAAAGTGGAAGACAATGTGAAATATCTCATTGGAAAAACCACTGACCAGGAAAATAGATCCATGAGAGAGAATTTAAAAATTATTGGACTACCTGAAAGCCATGATCAAAAAAGAGCCTAGATATCATCTTTCAAGAAATTATCAAGGAGAACTGCCCTGATATTCCAGAGCCAGAGGGTAAAATAGAAATTGAAAGAATCCACAGATCACCTCCTCAAAAAGATCCCAAAAAGAAATCTCCTAGGAATATTGTTGCCAAATTCCAGAGCTCCCAGGTGAAGGAGAACATACTGCAAGCAGCCAGAAAGAAACAATTTGAGTATTGTGGAAACATAATCAGAATAACACAAGATCTGGCAGCTTCTACATTAAGGGATTGAAGGGCTTGGAATATGATCTGGAGCTAGGATTCAAACCAAGAATCACCTACCCAGCAAAACTGAGTATCATGCTCCAAGGCAAAATATGGATTTTCAATAAAATAGAGGACTTTCAAGCTTTCTCAGTGAAAAGACCAGAACTAAATAGAAAATTTGACTTTCAAACACAAGAATCAAGAGAAACATGAAAAGGTAAACAAGAAAGAGAAATCACAAGGGACTTACTAAAGTTGAACTGTTTTTTTTTTACATTCTTACTTGGAAAGATGATGTGTATGATTCATGAGACCTCAGTATTAGGGTAGCTGAAGGGAATATGCATGTATGTATATACATATATATGTGTGTGTGTGTATGTGTGTGTATGTAGGTATGTATGTATATATGTATGTATATATATATATAGAGAGAGAGACAGAGGGCGCAGGGTGAATTGAATATGAAGGGATGATATCTAAAAAAACACAAAATCAAATTAAGGGATGAGAGAGGAATATATTGAAAGAGGGAGAAAGGGAGAGATAAAATGGGGCAGATTTTCTTGCATAAAAATGGCAACAAAAAGCAGTTCAGTAGGAAGGGACGAGGGGGCAGGTGAGGGGGAATGAGTGAATCTTGCTCTCATCAGATTTGACCTGAGGAGGGAATACCATACATACTTAACTGGGTATCTTACCCCGCAGGAAAGAAGGAGGAAGAAGATAAAAAAAGGGGGGATGATAGAAGGGAGGGCAGTTAGGGGGAGGAGGTAATCAAAACAAACACTTTCGAAAGGGGACAGGGTCAAGGGAGAAAATTCAATAAAAGGGGATAGGTTAGGAAGGAGCAAAATATAGTTAGTCTTTCACAACACGAGTACTGTGTAAGGGTTTTACATAATGATACGCATGTGGCCTATGTTGAATTGCTTGCCTTCTTAGGGAAGGTGGGTGGGGAGGGAAGAGGTGAGAGTATTTGGAACTCAATGTTTTAAAAACAGATGTTCAAAAACAAAAAAAAAAAGTTTTTGCATGCAACTAGGAAATAAGATACACAGGCAATGGGGTGTAGAGATTTGCTTTGCCCTACAAGAAAGGAAGGGAAAAGGGGATGGAGGGGAGTGGGGTGATGGAAGGGAGGGCTGACTGGGGAATGGGGCAACCAGAATATACGCCATCTTGGAGTGGGTGGGAGAGTAGAAATGGTGAGAAAATTCGCAGTTCAAACTCTTGTGAAAATCACTGCTGAAAACTAAATATATTAAATAAAGTAAAAAAAAAGAAGGTGAGCTGCCAATACTACACAGCCAGTGGAAATGTCAGAAGCAATATCTGAGCAGAGGCCCAATACTCCATCCAATACACCATGCTGCCTCTCTCGGTCTTAAGGAGCAGGGTTTGGATTTGAACCCATGTTCTCTGACTCCAAAAGCAGCCTTTTTTCTTCTATAGATGATCCCCACTCTTAGGCTTAAGGGGCCCAGTAGCAATACAAGTCAGGGCTCCACAAGACACAAACACCCACAAATATACCCACTCTCAGCCCGCCAAAGACACAAGGAAAGTAGAACCCAATAGCAAGTGTTCAGACAGCCCTCAGCCCAGGGCTCATGTTTCCTGATCTCCAGCCCCTTCTCCCCAAGCCAACACTCCATCAAAGCCTCATCCAATGTCTCATAAAGGCTTCAAACTCATCCAGGCTATCCTCCAATGAACACCACATCACTCATAAACATGGAACCCCCTCCTCACTGTCAGGGGCCCTTCTGTTGATGGAATAATCAAATCCTTCATACCTTGGCCAATCTGTGACCTGGAGAGCAGGAGAAAGGACCATCTGCCACAATTCACCCACCTGCTGTTTAACCTCACAATAGCCCAATTTCCTGACAAGCCAGGTCCAGCTCACTACTGCTCATTGGCTTTTTTGCTGCTACCTGGAACCCTCACCTGCTAGATCTCTTGCTACTCACCTGCTAGCCTGAATGCTTCCATTACCACTGATTATTTGCTGCTGTTCTACCCAGATACCTCACCCCATGTCCCTTCTTCCTCCTCAGTGATGGGACCTTCATATCTCACCTCCATTGCCTCAGCAGGTTGATTTAGTATCTCCATGTGACAAATCTTACTCTGGCCCATCCTGATTCCTGGGTCAGACGAGATTATCCCTAAATGGCAGGACTCTCCCAGAGCCATCATTTTTGAAGAGGAAATGACATTTACTGTCTTCAGAAATTCACTAATTAAAATATAGTAGAAGAAATCTGTGGTTCCCATGCTGGTATTTCCTTTCTTCCCCAAGTCAACAAGTGCATTTTTTCCAGATTCATTGTCTCTCCTTTTTTTCTTATGCTATTTTTAGCATTCTATTTCTTTTCAGATTTTGAGTTTCAAATTTGTTTTTTGCTCCCACCCCTTCCTCACCCACTAAGAAGATAAAAAAGGATATCAATTATACATGTGAAATCATACAAAACATATTTCCATACTAGCCATATCACAAAAACAAAACAACAAATAAAGCAAGATAATGATGTTTCGGTTTGCATTTGGAGTTCATCAGTTCTCTCTCTGGAGGCAGATAGCATTTGTTTTTAATCATGAGTCCTTTGGAACAGTCTTGGATCATTGTATTGATCAGAGTAGCCAAGCCTTTCACAGTTGATCATCATTACAACGTTGCTGTTACTGCTGCTCTTACAATGATCTCCCAGTTCTTCTCACTTCACTTTTTATCATTTCACATAGCTTTTGCCAAGTTTTTCTGAAACCACATCCCGCATCATCTCCCACAGCACAATAGTACTCCATCACAATCATGTGTTACAGTTTGTTCCCCATTCCCCAATTGATGGGCATCCCTTTCCATTTTCAATTCTTTACCACCATAAAAAGAGTCACTATAAATATTTTTGTACATATAGGTCTTTTCCTTTGATCTCTTTGGGATACAGACATAGAAGTGGTATTGCTGGGTCAAAGGGTATCCACAGTTTTATAGCCCTTTGGCCATAGTTCCAAATTGTTCTCCAGAACGGTTAGACCAGTTCACTACTCTACCAGCAGTTAATCATTATACCTGTTTTTCCCTCATCTCCTCCAGCATTTGTCATTTCTGTTACATATAAAGTGGTAACTGGGAGTTGTTTTAATTTGTATTTCTCTAATCAATAGTGATTTAGAGCATTTTTATATGACTACAGATGGCTTTGATTTCTTCTTCTGAAAACTGCCTGTTCATAGCCTTTGAGCATTTATCAATCAAGGAATGGCTCTTATTTTCATAAATTAAACTCAGTTCGCTATGTCTTTGAGAAAGGAAGCCTTTATCAGAGAAATTTGCTGTATATTTTTAAAAATTATTGTCCATGGTACCTTTTAGTAAAATGTAGCTTTTGCTTTGTCAGATCATGAATGCTTCCCCTGCCTTTTTTTAAGTTTAGGTGAAGCATATCAGATTCTTCCCCAATCGCTTATTTTAACTTTGCGTATGTCTCTCCGTTTCAAGTGCATCTCTTCTAGATAACAAATTGTTGGATTGTGGCTTCTAATCCACTCTGCTATCTGCTTCCATTTCAGGAGTGAGGCCAACCCAGTAACATTCCCAATTATGATTATTAGTTATGCATTTCCTCCATCCTATTTCCTTCCATTTCTTTTTTTCTCTCTCTTTTTTTAATCCTATCCTTCCTCAAAAGTCCATTTTGTTTCTGACCCATGCCTCCCTTAATTGATCTCCATTTTATCATTCCCCTCATCCCCTACCCTGGCTTCCTTTATTGGGCAAGTCTGATTTCTATAACAAAATGAGTGTGTATATATTCTTCCCTATTTGAATCAGTTCTCATGAGAGCGAGGTTCAAGTACTGCCTGCCACTCTCCCATTTTCCTCTTTGCTATAAAAGTGCTTCCCTGGGGCAGCTAGGTGACCCAGTGAATAGAGCACTGGCCCAGGAGTCAGGAGTACCTGAATTGAAATCCAACCTCAGACGCTTGACACACTTACTAGCTGTGTGACCTTGGGAAAGTCACTTAACCCCAATTGCCCTGCCTTCCCCCTGCAAAAAATATAAAAAAGAAGTGCTTCCTTGCACACCTGTTATGTGAGAATATTTTCCCCATTCTACCTCCATCTTCCTCCCGTCACATTCCTCTTTCACACTCTTCATTTTTTTAGATCATTTCAACATAATCAACTTGCATTTCTGCCCTCTATCTAGTGGGTGCCTTCTAACTGTCCTAATACTCATAAAGTTCTTAGGAATTACATGTATCCTCTTCTCATGTAGGAATGCAAACAGTTTGACCATATTAAGTCCCTTATGATTTTTCTTTCATACTTACTTTTCCATGCTTCTCTTGAGTTTTGTGATTGAATGTCAAATTTTCTATTTGGCTTTTGGTCTTTTCATCAAGAATGATTAAAAGTCTTCTGTTTTATTAAATATCCCTTTTTCCCCCTGAAGGATTATGCTCAGTTTGGCTGGGTAAGTTATTCTTAATTGAAATCCTAACTACTTTGCCTTCTGGAATGTCATATCACAAGCCCTCCACTCCTGTAACATGGAAGCTGCTAAATCTTGTGTGATCTTCACCATGGCTCCACAATATATAAATTATTTCTTTCTGGTTGCTTCCAAAATTTTCTTCTTGACCTAGGAGTTCTTGAATTTGGCTATAATATTCCTAGGAGTTTTCATTTTGAGATCTTTTTCAGGAGGTGATTGGTAGGCTCTTTCAATTTCCATGTTCTCTCGAGCTCTAAGATATTAGGGTAGTTTTCCCTGATAATTTCATTAAATATTATGCTTAGGCCTTTTTTCCCTTTGTTACGGCTTTCATGCAGTCCAATAATTCTAAATTATCTTTCCTTGATCAGCTGTTTTTAATGAGATATTTCGTATTTTTCCTATTTTTTCATTCGTTTGACTTTGTTTCATTTTTGCTTGGTGTTTTATGGAATTGTTAGCTTTCACTTGCCCAATTCTAATTATTAAGGAATTGTTTTCTTCAGTGAGCTTTTGTACCTCTTTTTTCCATTTGGCCTATTCTGTTTTTTTAGGAGTTATTTTCTCCAGCGAATTTTTGTGCCTCTTTTACAATTAGGTCAGTTCTGTCTTTTAAGGTGTTATTTTCCTCAGTATTTTTTGTGCCTCTTTTATGAAGCTATTAGTTCTCCTTTCATAATTTTCTTGCATCACTCATTTCTTTTCCCAGTTTATCCTCTACCACTCATCTCTTTCTTTACTCTTCCAGGAATTCTTGCTGGCTTTGGGTCCAATTAGCATTTTTTGAGGCTTTGTTTATAGCTGTCTTCACATTGCTATCCTCTTCTGAGTTTGTGTCTTGGTCTTTTCTGCCACTGAAGTAGTTTTTTATGGTCAAGTTCTTCTTTTGTTGTTTGTTCATTTTCCCAACCTATTTCTTGATTTTAAACTTTATGTTAACATTGGGCTCTGCTCATCTGGGCATGAGGAGGCACCATGCCAAGTTTCAGACTTTTTTATGTTGCTGTTTTCAGAGCTAGTTCTGGGGGTTCTGCAAGTTTTTGGTGCTTCCGAGGTGGTGTAATCCAGGGAGAGGTGTGGTCACTGTTCTCCTGGTCTGTGCTCTTATCTTTACCCAAGAAGGGCTCCTGCTCCCCTGCAGCCTCAAATGTTAGTGTTCCTCTTGACCCTAGGACCATGACCAGGGCCCCTGCTCCCTTGTGACCAATCATGAGTGCTTCTCTCCACCCTAGAATTATCCAGCACCCTGTGTGGGCAATAGAATTGCCAATCCACACCAGAGACACTTAGTTTCAGCAAAGATTTTCTTGTAATGGCTTTCTGACTAGTCATCCAACTCCCTTTCCATCTCTGGGCTGAGAGCTTCCAAAACTGCTGCCACTGTTGTGGGTGCCTCCAAGGCCCATCACTGGTGCTCCTGCCATGCTCTGGGCTGGTCCTAATGTCAAAGACCTCTCCTGCCAATCTGCTAAGATGTCTTAGGCTGGAAAAAATCTCACTCCAAACTTTTGTTGGCTCTACTGCTACCAAGATTGGATTTGAGGAATTATTTTAAAGTTGTTTGGAGGAGAATGTTAGGAGAGTTCAGCTGGGTTGCTGCCTCTTCTCTGCCATCTCAACTTTGCTACAATTCCCCTCAGTTCTTCCCCCTTGTGCTTTCTTTTTTTTATTTTTAGCTCCTGTAAGTCTGGCTGTCAGCTGATATCCAGTGCCTGTCACATAGCGAGCTCTGACTAAATGGTTGTTGACTGACTGACTGACATACTTATGATACTGACGCTTTTAAATTTGTAAAGTTTTTTCCATGTATGACCTCACTTGTTCTTCACAAGTACTGAGAGCTATTTCCCCATTTTACAGATGAAGAAACTGAGGCTTGGAGAGATGAAAGAGTTCGCCCAGGGTCACCCTAACTAGCAGAGAGAAGATGCAAAATCAAGGTTGTTTTTCCCCTGAGTCTAAGTTTAATGCTCCATTTGCTAGATCAGGCTGCCTCCCCAAAATTATACATCATGCCAAGGGGCCAAAAGCAGTTGTGTCAGCAACTCAGGGTATGTGTGAGAAAAGGGTACTCAAGGCCATGAGCAAGAAGATAAGTGTCTCAGAGCCCTATCACTGACTTCTTACTCACTTTCTGAGTAACCCCCCTCTTCCCTGACTGCCTCCTCAGCTGAGATCCTCCCTCCCTTCTCCCGTCTCCTCATGAGCTTTCCTTCTCCTTAACCCATCTTCATGTATTCATACAGTCCCCCAACACCCCAATACCCTGTGATCTCAGCAATGTGAATTTGCCCTCCAATGATGAGGATCCCAGGTCATGCCTGCCCAGCCTGGCTGACTCTCATCCACACTCTCCCATATATTCACTACAGGACAACCAATCCCACCTGTTGCAGGACAAATTTATGTCTTCACATTGTGAGACTAATAGAGCATAAAGTTGCTCTCAGTTGCTCCTCCCTCTTCCCATTTCTCTGATGATATGCTTCATTCACATCACTTCCCTTGGACAGTTCGTCATGTGTTACTGCTTGCCCTCACCCATTCTCTGTTGCTCTTCAGGTGATCCTCCTCTTCTGTTCTTCAGAGACAGTTGAATTTCATGACTCATGGCCATGCAATGTCACTGGAATAGTATTAATGGTTCAAAAAATTCAGGCCAGTAGCTGAGCTACTCCTGACTCTTTGCATAGGTGGGGGTGGGTGGGTGATGGAGACAATGGGAACCAAATCCTGTATATGACAGACCTTTCTAATGTTTTGGTTTTGTCACCCCTTCTTGTTTCCTCTCTCTTTGTTGTTGGAGATGGCTCTTCAGAAGGGTGAGGAGAGAAGGATTGAGTTAGAATTGTGAGTTATATAAAAGCAAAGCATAACAATACACTTTATTTGTAAAAACCATCTACGTCTTGACAAAGCAACAACACATTAAATATGAATAATGAGGCACATTTTGTGGTCATAGTCACAATGTAAGGCATGTGAAGATTTGTTTTGCTTGTCTATCCAGGGGAGCATCATGGGATATATTGCTCTCCTGTTCTGTTGGCTACTGAAACTGTACCAAGGATGCTCACAGTGAGATCACAGAAAGTGAGTTTTCCTTCTATTACCTTTATTCAACGACTAAGAGCTGGGTCTTTTTAATCTCTCCATGCAATAGTCCATAGAATATCTAATACAAAAGAATGATGGCAAAAGAGTAAGTCACCCCAAGATCATTTCTATCTGAACCACCTCAAAAAGAATGAGAAGGATTTTGATCACCATAATAGTAAGGATAATATCATCTAGCACGATGTGACCTCACACCTAGAATCCTACATAAAAAGCTTATTATCTTTCACGGACAAACAGATGACAAATCCTTGTACTACAAATAGAGACCTCAAAATAGTCTAGAGAGAAGGCAAGCAATACACTGGAGATTCACCAAGCCGGACCAAAGCATTATCCCAGACCAAAGTGTTCCCCACAACTGCCTTGACAGAATGTAGATTCACCAAAATTTAAGCACAAGAATTTAAATAGATGTCATCATCCCAAATATTGGTCAGCTCCAAGCTACTGGGAACAAAAAGCTTTCAAGGTATAGAGAACGAACTGAGAAGATTAAAATCACCTGAGAGCAAGGTGAGGTACAAATTGTCCCTGTCCTCTTATCTACTACGGTGATTTATTGAGAACACCTACAGGATATGGACATAAATTCAAATATGCTTATTAATTTTTTTTAAAACCCAGTAATTTTATCTACCTAAGAGATAATCTGCAGATCTTTAATGTTAAAAAAAAACAAGAAGATAATAACTCGTCCCAGGAAAATGTCTATCTGAATTTCATCAAATAAAAGAATGGTTTTTTCAATCATTATAATAACAATTAAAATGATATATGAGTTTGTGATTAATCTGTGATTTCATCAGTGTGTAGAACTCCCAGTGTGGTATCTCCCTTCACCTACAATGATGTGGGTCGCATCCCTTCTATGAATTATCAGATTAATTGAAGTGCTTTCTGCATAGTAAAGACTGGATAAATGCTTTTTTAACTCATTCATTTGTCTTAAGGGACTTGCCCAGTATCACACAATAAGTGTCAGAGGCAGGACTCAAACACAGCTCTTCCCGACTTCAAGCTCAGTACTTTTTTGTGCCCCTTATACCCATCTGCCTGTGCCAGATCAATAAATCCCTATGTAACAGCATATTCTCCATAAATGACCAAACAAATCCGTATATAACAGCACATTCAAAGAGTCGGAGAGTTCTGGAGTTAAATGGGACCTTTCAGGTTATCCATTCTCCTCATCTTTGAAATGAGGAAACTAAGTCCCAGAGTGGCTGCCCAAGGTCCCCCAGGAAAATGAGGGAGTCTGGCACAAGCTTAACAGCTTGGTTTAATAAGCTGGCCACCGAACTTTTGTTTAACTAGTCGGAGAAGCTGCTCTGAAAGTGTGGGCCGTTGGCTATTACATAAGCTAAAGCAAACCTACATTTTCTCTGGTTTTTGTTTTCTGGAAAGTCATTCAAGGGCCAATCGATTTTCACCCTGCCCCCCTTCCTGCTCTCCCTCAGCAGGGATTAAGTGGCATATTGCCTATACTAATAAATTGTAAAGGGCTGTTAAATTAGTGATCTCGATCACTTGTCCAGGTCTCCCCTGGCTGCAAAACTCATCTCCAAAGCCTGATTTCTCCAGGGACATCATGCTTCTCCCCAGGCTTTTCCCACTGCAGGCAGGGTCCCCGGTAGGCTCAAGGCTGGACCTTTATTCCTGTCCTGGAAATGGCTTGGCAGAGTCTCTTGGGTTCGCAGCCTATAGACCCAGAGTGGAGAGGGTGGGGTGGGGGGCTGATTTCCTTTTAACTTCTTCTGTTTTCTTTTCTTCCAGCTCTTAGATCTGACTATTAGCCAGAGTGCTGGTGGAATGAACTGAAGAGAATCCATCCAGGAGAGAGAAGAAAGAAGGAACCGAGCATTTACTGTGTGCTTACTGTATGCCAGGCACTTTGCAATATCGTCTCCTTTGATCCTTACAACAATTCTTCAAGTAAATGCTGTCATTATGCCCATTTGAGAAAAGTGAGGCAGAGGTTAAGTGAGGTGACCAAGGTCACACAGCTAGGAAGGGTCTGAGACCAGATTTGAACTGTGGCCTTCCTGAGTCCAAGCCCAAGGCACTATCTAATGTGCCATCTAACTGCCCTGATAGTCACTAAGGAAATGTGGGGGGTGCGGGTGGGGACAGAGACACATGGACTGACGACCTGCCCATGAAAAAGCCTCTGTTCAGACTTAAGAGAAAAACAACCACCAAGACAAACAAATCACTGAGTCCGTGTGAACTTCTGAAGTTGACTCCATAGGTGGCGGTATGTCTTTGCCGTTCACAGGGACAGTTACATGCAACTGTGGACATTACAAAAATCTCAGGAAAGAATTGCTGACAGGATTGGACTTTAGAGAGAATGGTGCCAAAGGCTTCAAGCTGGCCACAACACTGCAATGCCAAGCCAGAGCTAGCCTCAACACAAAGCGATTCTTTAGACCTTCTATCCATTTTTCTACTCTCACTACAGGAGTGGAAGCAACTGCACAAGATTGAGACAATTTTGGCTTTTTTCTTTGTTTCATGGGTGGCCATGACTAAAAATTTCCTCACTGAGTGGCCTCAGAAAGCATACTTTATTAGCTGCCGAGGCAGTTCTTGATGCCTTCACACATAATAGTACCTGCCAGCCTTTATTCTCAGGAACATAACTAAGGTTGGGACAATGGGTCTTCAGTGCCAAAGACAGGCAACCTGGGAGAGAGAGCATATTTCCTCCCTACAGTATCTTTTAGGTCACCCACATGCTCTTGGGCTTCTGCCATCCTTAACCTCCACTCCACAAGGTCTCATCACCATGAAGTCCCTCTCTGATCAGTAACCCCAATGTTGTTGGTGGGGTGGGTGTGCAATCTTCCTTCCCATCATAACCCTGCCCATCAAATGAATTTTCCCAGCCTTCCAGACTTCCTAATCAAGGTTCTGTTTATTCTCCACTGGCATATTATCTTTGAGAGCCCAGGGTCATATTCACAGTAAGATGAGGCATCGGGGAGAACTTTGTGGAGGCCTGTTTAGAGCCAGTTAGAAATCTGTCCTAGCAAGAGGCCTGGGTGTGTGCTTTGTATCTCTGGCTCAGTCTCAGTCAGGACTGACTTTGTTTCCCCAAATAACATAGTCTATAATAAAAGAAAACCAAAACACTCATGTCTGAGAATTCTCTCAGGTCCCAAATGCAAAGGGAATCATCATAAAAATTGTTCATCAAGGCCAGGCTTCCATCCTCCACCCCTTTACTCCAAACAAAGGACACGACCAAGTCTTGTCAGGAATTCTGGCCAAGTCATTATCATTGAAAGCACAAATGATCAGGTCCAAAGACTGGTGGGTATTTCTAGGACTCCTAAGAGCCCTAAAGCATAGTTGACATTGAAATTGATACAGTTGATGAATATTGATATAGTTGATGAAGCATAGTTGACGTTGATATTCTTGCTGTGTATCAAATTTAAAAATGTAAAGAAGTTACAGAAGAAGAGTGAATTTTTTTTACTTTTAGAGACACAAATAAGGGAGTGGGAAGGAGTAGGCTTCATTACCTTACAGTCTGGCTACTGACATCCTCATTTGCCTGGACTACTGGGCCAGTCACCTAGTTATCTCCCTACTTCAATTCTTTCCTCACACTGATCCATCCTTTCTGTATCTGCCAACTTGATTTCCTTAAAAACAAATCTTTCTGAGTCCCTCCTCTGCCTGTGATTAGAGCAATTTCAACCTGACCCTATCAGTAATTATAATAATGGTAGCAGACACTTATAACAGTATTGTAAGGCACTTCACATGCATTATCTCATTATTTATTTATATAGGCTGATGTTTCTTAAAAAAAAAACAGGGGAGGGAAATAGATAAAGGTAAAGATATTGACTATGATTATTGCCATTTCTTGGACAAGTTAACCATTCCAAAGCAATTGCTGCCACAAAGAGCAAATGGAGCTAGACATAACATCAGCCAAGAAATACTCAAATTCCTTACCAAGTATATTTGTCAAGGTCTCATTGCTGAGTGTTACATAGGAAGACAATGAGTGAACATCTCATGAAATATCAAAAGCCAATGTAGAGAAAAATAAGGCTCAGAAAATCTTGGTGTGATGCCCAAATTACTCAGATTATCCCAAAAGGTTTTAGGAATGGAACTAGAAGGAGGACAAAAAAAATGACATTAATGTACAACATTTTCCTACAACTTTTAGTGACTTATTCTCATCATTTCTAACAGTAAAATAACCAAATTTGGAATATAACATTTGAGTGTCTAACATATGATGTAAGGAAGTAGAAATGGCCCTTAAGATAGAATCTGAAAGTGTGATATAATGTGATGATATGTCATATTATACATATATATAATATGATATAAAATCACACAAGTCTGTCTTTTTTAATTAAAAATTTTATTAATATTTTTGTTTTTACATCATCTAAATTTTTCCCCACAGATCCTCCAAAGAAAACCATCTCAATTATTTTATAAAAGAACAAGATATTAAAAGGAAAAAATGAATAAAAGAAAATCAAGAAAAATGATCAAAATGAACATGAAAAATTAAAATAAAAAATCCAAAATAATTCCAAAGGACTAGCAATGAAAACTACTATCCACCTCCAGAGAGAAAACTGATGAACTAGGAGTGCAAATTGAAGCATATTTTTCCATTTTATTTTTCTTTGCTTTTTTCTACAACATGGTTAATATAGGAAATATGTTCGGCATGATTTCATATTTAGAAAGGGTATAATATTTCTTTCCTTCTCAACGGGTAGGGTAGGGATAGAAGGAGGGAAATCATTTGACACTGAAAATAAAAATTTTAAAAAGTGATTAAAATATATTTTTACATGAAAAAGATGTGGTTTGGGGGGGGGGGGGGTAACAAGCTCCTTCAGAACCAAACTGCACCAGAGTGGGTCAAAAAATATAAATGTATATATATGTTTGTATATATGTATAATATATATGTGGGTATGTGTATTTGTATGCATATATGTACATATATATACACATATGGATATTTGTATAATTATACTTTAACATTCATTTTAAAAATTTTTGGTTCTAAATACTCTCCCTTTCTTCAGCCCCTCCCCTACCCATTGAGAAAGCAAACAATATGATTTCAATTATACATTTTAAGTCATGCAAAATATATTTCTACATCAGCTCTTTTATAAGAAAAGTCATGTGGGGAAAGTTTGCTTCAGTCCATATTCAGAGTCCATTGGTTCTTCATGGAGGTGGATAGCACTTTTCATTCTGAGTTCTCTGGAATTATCAAGGATCGTTGTATTGATTACAGTAGCTAAGTCTTTCCTAGTCATTTTAATATTGCTGTTGTTATACACAATGTTCTCCTGGTTCTGCTCACTTCATTTTGCATTAGTTTATATAGGTCTTCTCAGGTGTTTCCAAAACCACCCCCCTCTTATAGCACAATACTATTCCATCACAATCATATGCCACACCTTGTTCAGCCATTCCCCAATTGATGGGCATCCCCTCACTTTCCAATTATTCACCACCACAAAAATAGCTGCTATAAATATAGATACATATTAACATATAACTCCACTTCCTTTGATTGTTCTAGAACGCAGGGTTAGCTATGGTATTTCAGGGTCAAAGGGTATGCACACTTTTATAGCCCTTTAAGCATAATTCCAAATTGGATCACAACATTTTTTTAAACTTGACAAAATATTTTTTTAAAAGAATCTGCCAACATATGCACTGTTCCTCAGTGTTTTAGAGCAGCTGACTGGGCAAGAGTACACAGAGGAGAGAGGTACTGGAGGTGATACAGTTCTAAGGACGTGGTGGCAGTGATTCTCCAGCCATCTGGAGGGAAGGTGCTAAAGTCACAGAAAAAATCTTGGAGCTTACTAATATACCTCAAAAAAAGGTGGCAAAGTGAACATCAATAATGACCAAACTATATGTTTATATTCTCTCTATATAAATTTTTTTGGAAATAATATACCCACATACTTCGATAAGGCTATTAACAGGGAACAGGTAGACTTCTACATTATGTGATAGGCTATTTCTTTACCATCACACAGTTGACTGAAAGAGGTAGAGAATATAAGAGTCCACAATGTTTCTTGTTTATTGACAAAATAATAATAATAAAAGTATCTGATTCAAAGGAAAAACAGCGCCATAAATATTCTCTTCTACCAAGGTATCTCTGATGGGTATCTTAACATTTTATAAGATTCCTTGAAAGATAATACAAATAACCTTGTTTAGTAACTCTCTGACCATTAATATCCAGCAAGACATCTAATAATGAGATGTACCCATGACAGAGGTCTTTGCCACTGAAAAGGAAGTGATCTAACAGAGTCCAAGTAAAAGAAGGGTTCCATACAGAATTCTCCAGACTATCCTCTTGGTGAGTGACTTTCCATCAATCCCATTAAGACAGAACAATACAGAACCTCTTGGAGTTCTATAACCACTTAATAGGATTTAGTATAACCATCCCCATAGAAATATCCAAGTAGATGAAGAATGCATCTAGACCAAGATGTATGGTTAGATGGACAACCTATAAAACTTGTCCTTGTGTGTGTGTGTGTGTGTGTGTGTATGCTCGTGTGTGTTGGACAGACACTTCAAAAGTACAATGAGAAGACCCATAATTAAAAGAAGAAAAGTGGACTAGATTTCCTTTGGGAAAATCAAACTTCTTTTAATGACCCCAAAGTTCTCCCTGATACAAAAATCTTAATACCAATATTCTTTGGATTTTGTTTTATGGTTGGGAGTCATGATCGCTGTCTTTCCAAAGAATGAAAGATGAGTATCATAGAGAGGGTGATAGAGAAGTACAGGTAGGGATTGTAAGCAGCCTTCCACACATTATAAATAATGAATGAATAAGGAGAAAGAGATGATAGGATGCCCTCAAAGTAACATGTGATCAAAAAATATGATTTGATCATATAGTTCAAAGTGAGGGATAACTGATGGACTTCCATGCACTCCACTGGTAGCCTCGTAATGTCAAGAGAAAGCAAGCAAGCCTTCCAGTATGCCAGGTGGACCCCCATGATGAACTTATGGGAGGACATGGACAAGAGTTTCCATAGTGTCAAGCTTTAGTGGTGCCAATCACTGGATGGAAATTCAAAGTAGAAGGAGATCACAAATCCGTTGGAGCAAGAATAGTAACTCCCATTCAACCATTGCTTCAAAGATCTCAAAACATTTTCTTCACGTAGACCCTCTGAAATAGGCTGCGCACACATTATTGTTATTATAAATAAGGAAACAGACTTTGAGAGATCAAGGGACTTGCCTTGATGACACAGCTAGTAGGAATCTGAGGCAAAATTCTAACCCTGGTCTCTTGAGCCCAACAGACTCGTATTATTTCCACTGTATGATGTTACCTCTCAATTTCCATGGAAACACTGAAGTGTAATCTAATTATAGATGTGATTACTCTAATCATGAAGCATCACGAATCAGAGAGTGGATGAGACACTCCAGCTTCAAGATGCTATCTTGTATCCATCTACCAACGGTGTCAACAGTCAAGTATTCGCTATGTGCCAGATCCCAGGAAGAAGGCAGACTCAAAACTCAGTCCAAAATATTATTTTGTTCTAAGCCAGACTTTACTCCAGTTATTAAAGAATGCATGTTCTTTGATTTCCACACATTTCTTACTTAGAAGAAATTCTGGACCACGGATTTTCTTGTCCTGAAACAACCTCCATTTCCCCTAATTCTAAGAAAGTCAAGCTAGTCCAAACCAAGAATGTTTCCTGGATTAGCAAGGATTGGACTCTTTAGTTTAATATCTAAAATTCTCCCAGCATTCACATAGGGTAAAAACCCTGATTAGGATGTATTTTGTCAGTTTTTCCCATTTCCGAGCCAGATGGTATCAAAAGGCTTTGGAAACATAAAAGTGACACTCTTAAATCTCTCTCACCATCATTTCTTTCCATTCTTAATTACCTTGGAGCTGAATTGTTTCTGCTATTTACACTTCATTACCAGACCAATTAATGGAAGGAATAAGTGATTTTCTTTCCATCCTTAGTCCAGGGACATATTAGCCACTCTGCATCCAACACTTCTCATCAAATGAAAAAATTAAGACCATATTTTAGTTGCTTCCAGTTTTTTTTCAATTCCATATAATTTGTTGTGGTGATTCAGTCATCTCAGTTGCATCTGCTTCTTCATTACCCCAGTTGGGGTTTTCTTGGCAGATATACTGAAGTTGTTGGCCATTTCCTTCTCCAGCTCATTTTACAGATGAGGAAACTAAGGCAAACAGGGTGAAGTGACTTGCCCAGGGTCAAACAGTTAGTAAGTGTCTGAGGCTGGATTCGAACTCTGGTCCTCCTGACTCCAAGGCCACTGCTCTCTCCACTGTGCCGCCTCTGTGGCTCATGTTTTTTGAACACTTTCAAGATGTTTCTGATACTGAACTCATCGCATCAAATGCCATTATTATTTTGTAACTTATACTATGTACTGCTAAATTGAGCTCCAGAAAAATTCACCAAGTCTGCAACTCCACCAGAAATGAATGAGTGTACCTATTTCTCCACATTCCCATCAGGATAGAATTTCTTCACTTTTAATTATTTATGCCAATTTGATGGGTGTGAGGAAGAGTGCAAAGAAATCTAGAGATGCCTTTATGAAACAATGCGAAAAGGGGGGAAAGGAGAAAAGGAATAATGCGAAAACAAAAAATAAAGTACACATTAATTGTGACCATTTGAGGAAAAATGAATGAAAATGAATGGACAAAGTATTCTGATGGGGAGACAATGCTGAAAAAAGTGTCCCAATACTTTATACATTGTAATTAATTAAAGTAAATGAAAATAGTTACCAGGCAAGTATTTTTATGTTCAATGTTGTTTATAATAAATCATTTTTTTTAATTTAAGGCCATGTGTTATAAAAACAAAGACCCCATGACCCCCTGAAGAAAAGATATGAGAAGACATCCCCGCCCCGCTCCTTTGCAGAGGTGGCAGGTTCACCGGTATAGGGCATCGCATGCACTTTCAGACTTTTTTCAATGTATTGATAGTGGTGGGGTTTTTTTCTGATTTTATCCTCTTCTTCCTTTTTTGTCTTTCTTTAAAATATTGTTTGTTTTATGGGATGACTCCCAGGGAAGGAAAGGGGAAGGGCATGAGATCCTTGGAAAAATGCTGATGATGTAAAAAAAAAACAAAAGATAGCAATAAAATTTTATTTTTAAAAAGAGAACCCAAATTCAGCAGGTACAGGAATGTCATCTTCCCAGAAAGTTTACCTACCTCTTAAGATTTTCTACAAATAACATCCAAAAGCCTTATCAGAAGGATTCGTTTATTCTTTTCATGCAATTCCTTAGTCCACATAGAGTGACTGAGCTCAGTTTTCAAAAATGTGACTAATAGTCAATCAATGAGCATTCATTAAGCACCCAGAGTGCACCAGGAATATTTTTAAAGCAAATTTATGGCAAACCAATCAAGTGTCTAGTAGTTGAAGAGAGATTATAAGGCATGGATTAATGAGTTAGAGTGTGATCTGGTCTATCCACCTCCTCTCATAGATGAAGAAATAATTCTCAGGACATTGCTCAGGAAGTGACTGGCCCAAGATCTCACAGGTAGTTAATGATTGAGTTTGGAAGCAAACCTGAACCTCCTAAAACCTAGTCCAAGTTATTTTACATGGAATTGTGTTTACTGAGCAAAGCCCAAGACCAGGACCAAGTAGCTGTTCATTGGACTCTCCTATCAGATCATTTCTATGACTTTAAGAGAATAATTTTACTTCTTCCTCAGTTTCTTCATCTGGAAATGGGAACACATTGATAGTAATTTGCATCCCAGGAAGAATAAGAGGAAGAAGTACTTCATGGAATCCTGTCAATATTGAATTACCTCAAAAAAAGACAAGAGCCAGTGGCCAACATCAAGTTGTGCCTGGTGATGGCCTCTAGAGAGAGGAAATCCAATAGTGGTTGCCATTCAAGTGAGGGTATGCCATTCTACATGTGTGGAAAAGAAAAGCAGAGAAGCCAAGCTGACCTAGTGAATGTTAATGTTTGATAGAGATCCACCCTCAACTTCTCCCTGTCTCTATTACTCCATAACCAATCTGTGGCCAAGACCTGTAGATTTCACCTTTACAACTTCTGTCAAATATATCCCCTTTTCTCTGCCCCCACCCTGGTGGAGACCCTCATCACCTCATGCCTGGGCTATTACAATAGCCTACTGGAGGATCTGTCTGCCACATCTCTCCCTACTTCAGTCCTTCCTCCATCCAGCCACTAAAGTGATTTTCCTAAAGCACAAGTCCAATCATGTCACCTCACCCCACCCCCTTAATAAACTCCAGTGGCTTCCTATTACTTCCAGGATCAAATACAAAATGCTTTGTTTGTCATTTAAAGCCCTTCCTAATCAGCTTCCTCCTACCTTTCCAATCTTCTTATGTGTTACTCCCCATCACATATTCTTCAATATGGCTGTTCCAAGTACAAGACACTCCATTTTTGGCACCAAGCATTTTCTCTGGATGTCCCCTAGGCCTGGAATGTTCTCCCTCCTCTTCCTACTGACTTCCCTGGCTTCCTTTAAGTCAATTCTAAAATTCCATCTTTTACTGGAAGCCTTTCCCAACACCTTTTAATGCTAGTGCCTTCCCTTAGTTACTTCCTATTTAGCCTGTGTATAGGTTGCTTTATATCTATTTGTTTGCGTGTTATTTCTCCCATCAGTCAGTAAGCTCCTTGAGGGCAGGGATCATCTTTTGCCTCCTTTGTATCCTCAGTGCTTAGTATAGTGCCTTGCACATAGTTGGTGCTTAATAAATGTTTATCAATTGATCAATTGACTGGGTACAAACTTCAAACCTGAATTCTTTCTAACTCAAGCATAGACTCCATGTTCTTTTCATGCAACATGAGCTCTAGTCGGTCAAAAAGAGATTCCATCCATGCCTAATTGCAAGCTTAGTCTCATTTTATTTTTTGAACACCCAACAGAGAAGAGACATTTCCTTCCTCTTTCTTAACTCTGAGCCCAGGAACAGAAGAGGTTTCACTACAGTAGCAAAGGGTAGACAGCTCCCACAGCTGATTCCTTATTGCTCCACCCCATCCCCTACTTTCACTCCCTCCTGTGTGTTCTCTTTCCCCAATGTAAGTTTCTTGAGGGCAGGGACTATCTTTTTGCTTGCATTTCTCTCCCCAGCACTTAGCACTTAAGCACTTAATATATGCCTGTTTCCTTCCTTCCTTCCATAGAAGACAAGATAATAATTCAGAAACTTTTCCCCCTTGCAAGATCTAAAATATAACCTGTTAAAACTGAACAATGATAACATTCCATCCCTGGCTGATGAATTACCTGGGACTAACAACACCTCTAGTTTCTTTGAATTCTGTTCTAATTGTCCACCTTTGTCTCCTCATCCATCCTTTGGCAATGAACACTCCTGTATTGAATTGATACAATGGTTTCTGTAGCCTTTACATCTCTCTTATGAACCTGGAAGTTCACATTCCCAGGACTAGAGAGCTGAAATAAACCACAGGTCACTCTGTCTTAGACTGGCAGTGAAACCTGCTTTCTTTTACCCAGTGGAAATTAAAAAAAAAAGATCTAGAATATCCATCAGCATTTGCAATCAGATTTTTGAAATGACAGCATCAACATGCACAAAGGGAACTTTTTTTTTGCAAAGTACTCAGAATTTGCATATTATATTTATCAAAAGAGATGTGTAAATGAGCTGCAGGGGAGTCTGTTACAAAGCCTTTTATAATTTATTCCTTGTACAATAAAAAAGCTGATCAGATTTCATGTGTGTTTACTTTCCGAAAGATAACTGCATACGTGCGGGTACTGACTGAAGAATACAAATGTGTGTCCAAAGAATAAGTTTCTCTCACGGTGACATTTTCAATTCCAAAATGCCCCTGGTTGTCACAAACCTGGTCCCTATAACAGAACAACCATGAAGGTACTGTGGTCTCAGAGAAGGAAAGATACTCATTATGTAAGCCCGAAGATACATACAAAGCATGATGGGTGGGTGAGAGCTTCATTGCCACTGGCCCAAAGTCATCAGAAAACTTTTAGAAAAAAAGAATCAACTCCAGAAAATAAAGGGGGCTATTGTTCTGGCTTAGATCTCCCTAGGCAGCCAGTCACAGGGGTCTCTAGCAAACCACAGGGGTGATTCTATAGGTACAGATGTCAATGGGCATAGCTTGCCAATTTCCATTGTCCATATGCCCCAAAGTTTAGAAAATGGGACAAATGGAGTGGGGGAAGGGAGGGGAGAAAAAACAAGAGCTTAGACCCACCTATAAATGAATGCTTTCCTGTCTACACATGCCCATCTGCTATAATAAACCCATTTTCTAACTTTCTTCTGTTATTCAGGAAGAGAGGGGGGCTTTCTACCATCTCATTGAGCCTCACCTCATATCTGCTGGTCATCTTTTCTGTCGTCTTCATTCCCTGGCACATGTGAATGATGCATACCTTGGCTCTTTTCTGTGATGGGAACCAGTTACTCTTCACAAAATCCATGACCATCACATGCTTTTTCAGCTCTGTGCTATAGGTCTTGATCTGGAACATCTTCTCAGATGCTGTTTCCACATAGCTGGAGGAATACCTTGCATGACAAGTTTGTGCAGAAATTCCAGAGGGCTGCATGATACTCAGAATCTTGTGACTCTAGCCACGGAGCCGGAGCCAGGAACCGGAGCCGGAGAACAGAATTGCCTTTGTTCTCAGGTGGTGAGCAGAAGCCAGACCCAAAGAGCCCTAGCAAAATGTCCCCCGTGAAAACATCACCTGATGCTTCAAGCACCCGATCCTGGTGTCCCAACCTTGGAACTGATACAGAAACAATTTCAGAGCGGAAAGCTCATGAGTGACCTTCAAGGGTCGTGGAAAAGCCCCTTCTGGATGCTTGGGTCTCCCGCCAACCAGCTGGCAGCCTTGCTCTGGTGTCCATGATTCCTGGATCAGGTAACAAACAGGTCTTCTTTGATTTCAAAGGATTGTTTCTCCTCTCAATTGAATTAATGTTTTGAAAGATGATTTTGCCCCATTGCAAGGCAATTTGATACATTCTCAGCACTCATCCCTTTAAATGCAGATATATTTTTAAAAGAATTTCCTGCATGGGGACCAGGATTTAGCACTGTTGTTCTTTAAAAAAATGTAATTTTTCTCAACGGGACTGGAAAGAATAAGTACATGCTGCAGACGAGCACAATGAGTGTCTTCAGCCCTGGGAAAGATAAGACACACAGCCAAGCAAAGGCGGAAAAAACAACCTTACATAGTACTCCCTGCACAGAAGAGAAGTTATTTCTGCAACTGGGCATTAGAAAAACAGCTTCTTTTGTTAGGAAGGACAGAAGGATAGTGAAGTAGCAAGGTCACTCAACTCTGTGTCAGGAGACCTGGGGACTACTGCTCAGTCTGGTTTCCAAGGTCCTGGCTCTGCCACTTAACCATGTAACCTTAGCAGAGTCATAACCTCCCTGGATTGTAGTTCATTCATCTGCAAAATAGAGGAGGAGGTTGAAATAGATGGCCTTCAAGGCTTTGAGCTCTACATCTATGACCTCCCGATTCTCCTGACACTAATTATGTGATTGTGGGTCACCATTAATCCCAGGCTGGCCTCTCTCAGCCTCAGTTTTTTTAATTTGTAAAACGGGCATGCTATACCTACAGCACCTTCCTTCTGAGTTCATTGTGAGACACCAATGAGATTGTGTTGTCAAAGAGCTGTGAAGTGTCAGCTTTCATTGTTGTTGGGGCTTTTATTATTCCCACCTACATTGTTCAGTCCAACCTAGAGCTGAAAAGGAACATTTCAACATAGATCACAGATGTGGAAGTGCCTCAGAGGGCATCTAGTCCAATGCTTCCATTTTATAGATGAGGCACAGAGGACTAGGGAATGGCAGTGACTTTCCCCAGGTCACATGTTAGTCAGTTAACTAGCATTATCCACCAAGAGCCATGGCTTGAAGGCCCTTCATGAAGGTGAAGCCAATACCTCTGGAGGGTGCCATAGGGCATTGGATGTGTCACTGGTATTGGTTTTGTTATTTCCACTACTCATGTCTGAGCTGAAAAGGACCTTAGAAAAAGTGTTCTTGAGTTTCAAGGACACCTGTGGCAGCCAGGTTTAACCTATGGGTGCCTTCTCAGAGTCATGTTTTTAATGCATGAAACAAAACATGTACTATTACAAGAGAACCCAATTCTATTGAAATATAATTATCAAGATACTTTTTTTAAAGAAAATGAGTTCATTTACCCCAAATTATGAGCCTCTGCCTTAGAACACAAACTGTTAAGGGCTGAAGGCAAGCTTGAAAATCAGAACTACAAGAGACCTGTGGCAGCTGTCTAATCTAGTCCAAACCCTTCTCTTTATAGAACTCAGAGATCTCCAGATTCCAAGTCTAGGTCTCTTTCCTGCTGCCCTTTTTGGGTGTACTCTACACCACCTCTGAGAGTCAAACACTGGATCTCTTCAACAGATCTGTGATCTCATGGGGGTATTCTCTCCATTGACACACATAACAACCCATCCATGACTTCTCATCCTATGAGAGCTCACCCATGTTCCTCCAGAGAAGACCTTCTTGACATGCTGGGGTTCGTTCTCTAGTCATTTTACATTTTGTGGGTGCAAACACACCAATGTAGGCTATGCATGTGTGGTATCCCACAATCTGGCTACATGAACAGCCCATGCCTTTTTACCACCGTAGCTTTACATATTGATTGATACTTTTGTGTCATTTCTGAAATATAGGCAGTCCCTGGGTAAGAGAAAATCATCACAGTAAAGGCTACGTTTTCCACAATGTCTGAGCTGGGAGAGTAATTGATTTCTCCTTAATTCATTTCAGAAGGTTCCTTTTCCCAAAAGGTTGTATGCCTATGGAGCAGGGTGGTTATATCACAAATGTCACAGCTGAAAGGAAATGTCAGCAGTGGAGGCTGTGAATGGGTTCATTACCACAAAGAGGCAAGGAGGCTTCTGGGAGTGAGCGAGCAATGGTCATAGCACCTTGTAGTAGTAGTAATAGTAGTAGTAGTAGTAGTAGTCGTAGTGGTAGTAGTAGTAGTAGTAAACATGGAACAAGAAGCTGAGGGATTCTAGCCACAAGCTAGGAGCTGCCTGGGAGATGGTGGTGACAGGCAAGTAGGCAGTCAGCTAGACAAGGAGGTCAAGCCAAGAAGGAAACCATCAGGCTGCACAGACCTTCATGCTTTACCCCCTTTGGAAGCGTGAAAAGTCTTGAGGTGACAAAAGGGAATGCGGTGTCTCTCCTTCAAGGACAGCTGCTGAGTGATTATTACTTCATTGTGCAATTCTTTCTCAATTAAATGTTTTACTATTTCAATTCCTGTTCATTCCCTACCCTGTTAGCCATTATGTGAAATCCTAAGTATAGTTGATGTTAGAGGTTCCCAATAGAACTGGGAGGTGATAATCCCTCTCTATCTGTCCCGGTCAGATAATTTCATTCATTTCTGGTACTCCGTTATTGAGGTGGATATTAGTTAAAAAGCATCCAGGAGAAGATAAGCCAAGATGGCAAAAGGCCTCAATTCCAAGTTTTAGAAGAACTGGGTACGTTGGGGTTTTTTTCCTAGAAGAGAGAAGAATTTGGAGGTACATGATAGAGGTGTTCCATTATCTGAAGTGCTTATGCATGGAGAAGGGATTAGAACAGGGGTGGGGAACCTGCAGCCTTAAAGCCACCTGTGGCCCTCTAGGCCCTCAAGTGCAGCCCTTTGACTGAATCCAAACACCACAGACTCTGATCCCTTCAATGATTTGTTCTCTCCTTCAAAGCCTGCAGTGAAGAGAAGCCCACGATTCCCAGAAGCAGCTCCTGCCACTTGTCAATAGCTCTAATTACTGGCTGGTCATTGCACTGATCTGAATTCTGATCTCTCAGAGGTACAAGTCTGTGTGAACCGAACCTTTGTCCTTAATCCTTTTGTTTTTACTCAAGTGTGACCAACCTCTCTGCCTGCCACGGAGAATCCTGTGGACTACTCCACCACCCCATTTCAAAAGAATAACTCTTTGGCTGTTGTCAAAAGTGCAGTGGCATTAAAAAGAACTACCATCAAACAAGATGTGGTATATGAGTGTAATGGAATACTGTTGTGCCATAAGAGATGATGAGCAGGTGGACTTCAGAAAAACCTGGAAAGACTTAGATGAACTGATGCTGAGTGAAATGAGCAGAACCAGGAGAACACTGTATACAGTAACAGGCACAGTGTGCAATGACTTAGTTTGATAGACTTAGTTTTTCTCAGCAATGCAAGGACTTAAAATAATTCCAAAAGAGTCATGATGGAAAATGCCATCCACATCCAGAAAAAGAAATATGGAGTCTGAATGCAGATCAAAACAGACTATTTTCTTTTTCTTGTTTTGTTTTGTTTCATGTTTTTCTTTCTCATGGTTACTCCCATTCATTCTAATTTTTCTGTACAACATGACTAATGTTAAAATTTGTTTAATAGGAATGTATATGTAGAGCCTATATCATATTTCATGCTGTCTTGGGGAGGGGGAAGGAAAGGTGGGGGAGAAAATTTAAAACTTATGGAAGTGAATATTGAAAACTAAAAATAAATGAACTTACTAAATAAAAAAAAGAGAAATGATGAGCAGACAGATTTCAGAAAAACCTAGAAAGACTTACATGAACTGATGCTGAATGAATCGAGCAGAATCAGGAGAACATTGTACATAGTAACAGCAACACCCGTGCAAGGATAAAATATGATAGATTTAGCTCTTTTCAACAATACAATGATTCAAGACAATTTCAAATGACTCATGATGAAAACTGCTGTCCACATCCAGAGAAAGACCTATGGAATCTGAATGAAGATCAAAGCAGACTATTTTCACTTTTTTTGTTTTTTCTCTTGTGGTTTTTCCCTTTTCTTCTGATTCTTCTTTCACAACATAGCTAATATGGAAATGTGATAAATATGATTGTACGTGTATAACCTGTATCAGATTGCTTGCTGTCTTGGGGAGGAAGGAGTGGAGGAGAAAAAATTGGAACTCAAAATCTTATAAATGCGAACGTTGAAAACTATCTTCATATATAATTGGAAAAAATAAAATATTATTAAGTGAGAAAAAAGAACTATCAGCATTGTCATAGCTTCTAGAACATCAAGAAATGTTAGAGGGCATCCGATCCAGCCCCCTCATTTTACAGGTGAGGAAACTGAGGCTTTGATTGGCTATATGACTTGCTCAAGGTCACATGGTATTCATAACACCAATAATTGGCCCTAGGTCTTCCCACAGCAAATCCAGTATTCTTTTCACTGTCCCTTACTGCTCACCCCTTCAAATGAGTAACAAGCCCATGAAAAAAAACATGGCTTCTCCCTCTAAAGAAAGTCTGGATGCCCCTCTCCAAAACTCATAGTTACCTCTTCCATTGTGGTCTAATGCTTTTTGTTGTTGTGTTTTGTCCTTCGTTCTTGAAGAGGACCATGACATCAGGGCAATGACCTTGCACAGCCCTCCCTCGCTCAGAACAAAGTCAACTGCAAGTCATGTCATCATTTCCCTGGTGTTATGGCCCTCTTTGAGAACAAAGGACAAACACAACCTGTGAGTAGCCTCTGCCTCTGCCTCTGCCTCCTCTCCATGCTCCCTGTCAATGGCTGAAGGCTGCCTCCTTAACTTTGGGTTTACTAGCTAGATTTCTTTCTCAAAAAAAACCAAGCCTTAATGCTTTGTAGGCCCTTTTTCAAGGCCTGCAGAAAGTAAATGAAAAGATACAGCATAATTAGAACATTTTTCCTCATTGTGAATGTTAATCCCACTGGTGAACAGATGAAGAACTCACAGGCATGGATTCCTGGTGCCAGGCATCTGTAGCTTCTTCTCATTTTGAATAATTCATTATTTAAATACTTGAGTGCCTGTCACCAACAGGGCTGCCCATTCTGTCAGGTGGCTAGAGAAAGAACTGATGAATTTCACCAATATTTCCACACCAAACACATTTAAAGCTCATTTATGTTGATTGCAAGTCATTGAAATGCAATTGCTAACAATCTTGCAGGTTTAGTTAGTCACCCAGGGTCCAATTTAATGGGATGAAGTATGATCTTCCATGAAAAGCTAATAAGGTCATAGATAGAACTCACGTACCTGGCCAACTTAGAGAAAAAGTTGCCTTGGGCAGGAGGGGAGGAAGGGGTTGCTTATGTAAAAGGATGGCTATCCACCAATAAGCCTGTTAGAAGGGCTGATGTTAGGACCTCCAATTCCTTAGCTGTTCAGAGAACTCCAAATAACAAGCACAGAAAGTAAATGCTTAAGGCAAACACTCAGATGTTTTGTCCGTGGAGTGCCAAGTATGTGGCCATTTAGATACATTTTGGTACCTCATTCATTGTTACATGGGTAGTATAAATGGAAAATGCCTATTGTACAGAGTATGACTTTCAATGGGATGACTGGTGTATTGAGTTTATCCACCAGTACATATCTCTAAACATGGGACCTAAGACAGGAGCAGCAAGAAAACGTTGATTTGGGCAAATAGGAACAAGTGGACTGAGATGCCTCTCTGAAATTGTGTAGTGATTTCAACAACAACAATCTTTGCCCAGAACAAAACCCCATATTCTTAATAATGTGTTCTCTCCCCGCCCCTGTTATCTGGTTGCAAACCTTAGAACCCAGGAATCCACATGGTGAGAGGTCCAGAGACAATGGAGAGACACAGGGTATGTGTGGACGGCCTGCAGCATGTTTCCCAGATTAAATTGGGAGGAGAGTTTGCCATTGACTGGTCAAAGATTTGCCATATTCCAGGTTGCTTTTAAAAAGCCAAGCCTGCCAGCCCTTAAGAAGTCAAGGTAAATTTAAAGCAAAGGAGCAGCTTTGTGGGGTGTGATCTCTATACATCTGATAGAGGGCGGTGAGGAAGAGGGTTGGAGGAAATGGGGAACAAAAGGGTTTTCTCTCTTCCCCATCCATAGGCCACAATTTCTTGTAGCAGGGATGCTCATCCAGGAGGAGACACCACATCCAGCCAAGGATCAGAGAGAAACATAAACTAACACAGCAAATTGGCAGCAGCTGGCCACTTCAGAGAGTGCCTTCTTATAGAAGCGAGGAAAGCAGACTAGGGATTCAAAAAAGAACTAGCCTTCGCTATCGAGAGTCAACCTTCTCATAGAACAATGGCCCCAGGGATCCCATATGAGCAAGCCCAACACATCAGGGATTCTAGGAGGACAGGGCAGAGTGAGAGAGCAGCAGGACAGCACTCATGAGATGAGGACCCTGCGATACAAGAGATGCAGGTCGCCTTGGCCACGGGTTTCCTAAAAGTGTGCCTCACTAAGCTCATACTCTTAGCTGTGCCCTCTCTTCCATTGATTCTGTTGATTATATATGTATATGTATGCACATATGTACACATACACACGCTTGTATATATACCCATACATACGTATGTTTATATATACATATGTATATATATATATGTGTGTGTGTGTGTGTGTGTGTGTGTATACATACGTGAAAAGAGACTATGACCCAGGTTTTTGGAAGGAATGTTGTGTAGCTACCCTTCATGCTATACTATTTTAGTAAATGCCTTTGTTTTGAGCTAAATTTGTCTACTGGCTGACTGCAAAGGGTAAGTATACCAGTTGGGGCTCACGAGCTACAGTTTTAAGAGTATAGACATTTTGACTAGTCATGAATCTAAGTGTATTCACTTCTCTGGGAATTCGGTCTTCACATCTGTGAGTGCCAAGTTGGGGAGACATCCCATAGGGGGTGTTACATTTAGAAACCATAATAAGGTGTCAGCTAAGGACAGGAGAAAAGGAGATCATATGGGCTTCACACATGAGATAAGCATCAAGGTCTCCATTTACTTCTGGCAGGAAAGAAGCAAGTACTTAGTTCAGTTTGGACTTTCTTCACTGCTGGTGTATTCTGGTCAGATCAGCTTCTCTCTTAAATGAAACATAGGATGGTGAGTGGAAGTGGAGAAGCTGGTGACAGACATGGATCTAACACATGGCCAATGGCTCAGCGTTGGTGGTTGGGGTTTTCAGTCCTATCCCCTCCGGTGGCTTCTGTGACTCCAAGGAAGGCAATCTGGAATTCAGATAGCCCAGTAATGTGTCCCTGGGTATCACTGTTCTGGAATCATATTTCTCTAAAGCCAGGACATGGAGGACATCTAAGAGGAAAGAATTCTGGGAGCTGGGCATCTGCCCATTGGCGCTTATTGCTGGCCCACCAAGAGGCATCTTTTTGACAGACCATGACACAAGGAGATTTTCTTTTTAATATGAGGAAATGTCACTTTATCATCATTTGCAAAATGCTGATGTTAGACCCAGTGGTTTCTAATGTCCCTCATGGTGCCAGATCTCTAAGCCTACCTGTGTGACCTTATGCAAGTTACTTACTTGGCCCAAGTTTCCACATCTGTAAAATGGGGGGGGGGGGTGTTGGATGAGATGTCATCTGAGGACCTATCCAGCTCAAGCCCTGTGATCCTAAGGGGTAAAACCAAAGATTAAGAGCAACTGAGCAGTTTCAGGAAAGTGAGGCATCGACATATTTACTCACCAAAATCCTCTCCTCCCCTTCTTAGTAACCAACCAACGAATGCTTTGTTGTGCTGGTCTTTGAGGTGCTATTGGGTTCGGTGCAATCTGGGGCTTCAGAGGGAGGATGAACATTATTGTTGATGACAAGGAATCTTCCATCTCATTAGGAGACAAGATTGACCCACACAGAACAGCAATGAAGGATGTAAGATGGTCTATGATCCAGTGATGGGGCTTAGGACACTGGTGTTACTGGTGACTGAGGAGGCTCAATGAGGTCTGAGATGGACAAGACTGATTCCAAAGAGGATGTAAGACTTCAGCCAGGCCTTTGATTCCCTTCAGTTCAATTTAACAGGCATTTGTTAAGAGTTTACCATGTTCTACACACTATGCTAAGCTGATACAAAGATAAAAACCAAACAGGTCTTGCTGCCAAGGGCCTACATTTATGGAAAGGATAAAACAACAAATGGGGCATTGTCTGGGTGGGGTGGAAGGTCTCTTTCATGTCTTGATCTCTGATCCTGTGCACACAGATAAGTCAACAGAAAACAATGCCCAGTGATTTCAGGAAGGAGAGAACACTAGCCAGTAGGGTGGGGGGAAGTGGGAGGGAAAGGGTGGATCAGGGAAGGCTCCATGTAGGAGGTGTCACCTGGGCTGGCCTTGGAAGGAAGTCCGGGATTCTGTGAAGGGGAGATGAGCAGGAGAGCATCCCTGGGCTTTAGGGATCATGTAGACAAGGGCACGTGGATGGGGGATGGAATGGTGGGGACAGAGAACAGCTGGCAAGCCAGTTTGACTGAAACAGAAAGCATGTGAAAGGGAATCATAGCATCAGATTGGAAGGTTAGGTGGGAGCCGGCTTATGGAGGACCTTCAATGCCAGGGTGAGGAGTGTGCATCTGTGCTTTGTGTTGAATAATGAAATGTGACCAAGAAGAGGGGAGGAGAGAAGGTAGGCCAGCCATGCCTAGAAAAGCAGTGTGGGAGAGAGGAAAGAACCAGAGGATATGACCTGGAAGGACAAGTCTGCCAGTCCCATAACCTCTCTGGGCCTCACTCTTCTTATCTCTAAAATGGGGATAATGCCACATGTTCTGCCTACCATACAGGGTAATCGTCAGGAACAAATGGAATAATGTGGTTGAAGTATTTTGTAACTTTGAAGCCCCTGAGAAGCATGCCTGCCTGAGTAGCAGGCTTTGCTCCTTGTTCAGTCCTATACGTGCAGATTGGAGGGCAAAAGCCCAAGAGCTAGAGTTGGGCCTGAGTGTGAATCCTGCTGCCACTATTCTTTATAACCTGTGTGACCTTGGGCTGGTCATTTCATTGTCCTTGGGTCTCAGTTTCATTTCTGCGTCTCTGACATTCTGGGATTCTGCTGCTGCAGTGAGTGTGGCCACAGGGAGCCACCTGCCATGTTGTTGGATGATATGGAGAAGATCCCGCTGGGGCAGCAGGGTCCTTGCTGGAGAAGGATGGCAACGAAAATCTGGTGGAGGATCTAGGAGCTGACACGGAAGGAAGTGAGGAGGCATTGAAGCCTCCTTACACTTTCTAGCTGTGTGACCTTTGTTTGCCTCAGTTTCCTCACCTGTAAAATGAGGATGATAATAACAACACCCACCTCCCAGGGTCTGTGTGAGGATCAAATAAAATAATCATTTTAAAGTGCCTAGCACAGTGCTTGGCACACAGGAAGCACCATATAAATGCTAGCGATTATCATTATTAAACAAAATGTTATCATCTAAAATAGATGAAGTTATGTAATGATAGTCAAAATTATTATCATTAAAGCAGGGCAGCAATAGGCTCAAAGCGGGTTTGACATGACGGCAGTAAGAATGGATGAATGGGGAACTGAGGAAGGAGAGCCCAGAGCAGAGATGTCAGCTCCCTGAGGGCAGTCACCCAGGTGTGGTGGGACCAGGCATGCAGAGCCAGGGTAGAAAGAAATGGCTGGATGCAACTTTTCAAAGCAAAAGTGAATGACTGGAAGTGAGAAGTGAAGGAGGAGAGGAGGGAGAAGGAAGAGCCACGACTGGAATCAATAGTGCCAAGAGATCTCTGGGAACGTACCACACATGTCGGGTGGAATTCCTTTGGTAAATATATGGGAGATCATGGATAAAAGTTGCACAAGATGAGCGGGCTTGGATCGAAGGTCATCTCTGTCTATGTTGCACAGAAGTAAACGTAGAATCTTCCCCCTTTTCTAACACTAGTCCCTGAGAAAAAATTCTGAATCAAAATGTGTGTTCTTATGATAAAACCACTTTCATTCAATGCAACAGGGATATATTAAGAACCAAGAGTCCTGCTCATTTTGAAGGCTCTCTTTAGGCAGGAAAGGGTGAATGGTGAGGTTCATGGTTTTAAAAGATACACGAGAATGTCTTATCTATTTCACTCCAAGGAAGTATGTTTATCCTTTGCTTAGAGAATGCACAGCCCATCACTGACTGCCCCCATGAGAACCAGCTCTGTGTTCTCTTCTCAATGGACAAAAGGCAGCTCTGTTGAGCTCCAAACAGAGCGCTGGTGATGGAATGAGGAAAAGCTATTGTTTCTTTGCAGAACAGTGTTGGGTGCATGTTAGATAGAGGGTTGATTTTCTCCCAGCTTTGCTTCTTCCAAAAATACTCAAATTCCTCATCTGTCACTCTCCTTGAGGCTTTTTTTAGTAAGTTTTTCTAATGGTGATTAGTTGTACAATAAGTTTTCCTCCTCGAGAAAAGACAAGTATTAAAAGTGCAATACCACCAAGGCCACAGAGGTGGGAGTCCCTAGTACTCTAGATCCATGGCATCCTAAATACAATAAAAAAAATACAAAATCTTCTGCTTGCCATTCAAACACTATGGAAGCAGACTCCCAGCTGCCTTTCTGGTCTGATTAGACATCACTCCTTTCTACACACCCACCATCTGAGTCACATCAGCTATGCATGACTATTCCATCTCCTGTCCCCCAGCCTTTGCACACTTGGTCCTCTGTGTCTTAAATGCACTCATATGTAAAGTACTGTGCTTAGGTTTCAAAGATAGAAAGACATAGCTCTTCTCACTCCAGAGACAGTGTTTTTGTCCTGTGTGATTTGAGAGAGAGCAAATATTAAGAACTGGGCTCCCATAAGAGGCAGCAAGCGAGCTGAGCCTTGAACAAAGTTCTGGCCAGTAAGAGGCAGAGGTAAGGAGAAGCATCCACCAGGCCTGAGGACAGCGTGATTAAAGGCACGAGGTTGCTGATGTCAAGTTCAAGAAATGTTACTAGATTAGTTTGTTTGGAAGGTCAAGTGTGCAAAGGGATACGGGATAGGCTTGGAAAAGTCAGCTTGAGTCAGACCACAGTGGGCTTTAAAGGCCAGAGAGAGGGCTGTGTATTTTATCCTAGAGAAAGTAGAGAGCTATGGATGATTTCTAGAATACCATGATCGGGCCAATGTTTTAGTCATATCAGTTTGGCAGCTTTATGAAGGATGGTTTGGAGGAGAAAGAGCTTGTATACAGGGAGACCAATGAGGAGGCTTCAGAAGAGACAATGAGGGCCTGAACTGAGGTGGTGACAGAATGAGTGGAGAAAAGGGAAAGATGTGGGACATCTCATAGAGGCAGATTCAAAAAAATAGCAACTTATTGGATAGAAGTGGGGGAGGGAGCAGGGAAGGGAAGAGTCACTAAGGCTGAAAAACTAGAAATAGGGAAGTTTGAAGGAGGGTGGGTTTAAAGGAATTACTTATATCATCTCCCTCCCTAGCAGAGGGAGATAATAGGTTCCATTTTGGATCTACTGAGTTTGAGATGCCAACAGAAGATCCAACTAGAGACATCCAGCTGGCATTGAAAACATGGGACTGAAGCTCAGGAGAGTCATGGAGCTGGATGTAGATTTCAGAGTCACCTGTGTGAAGGTGATAACTGTATCCATGGGCTCCAAGAGACAGAATAGAAAGGGCCTTGTACAAAGCCTTGGGGAACATTCCTGCTTATCTTCTCAGTAAAGAATTCTCAGTAAAGTCCTCTGATGAATGGGAGTAGAAGCTTAAGATTGGGAACATCTGCTGCAAAGAGTGTGATGGAGTGCCAATTGGGGGTAGATAAAACGATCCCAGCAATGAAGACCTAGCTGGGACCTGAAAATACAAATTAGCGGTGAAGCTGTTTAAGTCTCTTTAGTAGCTTTCAGCAATGCACAAGTAGGAGCAGGGAAAGTGGGTGATGCGCATGATGGGGATTTGGCCAGACATGGCTGGTATTAGGACAAGGAGGTGAGGGAATTGAAGGCAGAGGAGAGTATAAAAATTAAAAGGGTCAGCTCTAGGGTCAAAGGGAAAGAGGCCAGAGCAGGAGAAAGGCATAGGAGAACAGAGAGGGGTGGAGGAGTGGAGATGGTGGTGAGGATGGTGACTAGGCTGTAGAGGAGCAGAGCATGGGAAAGGACCGAAAGAGATGACGTTATTAGTGGAGAAGGATCCCAGAGTCAGAGATCACAGAGTTAGCAGTTTTGAGTGATGCTAGGAGAGATCTAAGATGTGATGTGCCTGGGAATGGTATGGCTGGAATGGGGTGAAAACCATCAGTTAGGCAGTCAACAATAATTTATTAAACATTTACTATGAGACAGGCTCTATAGCCCAAGACCCTGGTGCAACAAAGAAAAGCAAACAACTCCAGCATGATCCTCAATCCCTAGGAGCTCACATTCCAATGGGGAAGACCCCATGTTGATAGAGTGGGAGTTAAGGAGGGGGTATTTAAGGAAGTCCCTAACTGTAAGAGGAGGGACTGGAATGGAGAGGAAAGCTGTGAGCCAGGGACTGAATTCCTTAAGAAAGGAGAGAGTGTGGCATAACACAGGAGTCTTCAAACTATTTATGTCATGGACCCTTTGGCAGTGAGGTGAAGCCTTCTCAGAACAAGGTTTTAGAAGTAATAAAATTATAAGTAGCATCTACCTAAAACCCTCGACAAACACTATATGTAATGGGGATGAGCTAGATGCATTTCCAGTAAGGTGAGGGGTGAAACAAGGATGTCCATTGTCACCTTGTCATTCAACACGGTACTAGAAATGTTAGCTTTAACAATAAGAGAAGAAAAAGAAATTGAAGGAATTAGAATGGGCGAAGAAGAAACCAAGCCATCTCTCTTGCAGATGGTATGATGATATACTTAGAGAATCTGAAAGAATCAAGTAAAAAACCACTTGAAATAATAAACAACTGCAGCAAAGTTGCAGGATATAAAATAAATCCATATAAATCATCAGCATTTCTATATATTACTAACAGGGCCCAACAGCAAGAGATAGAAAGAGAAATTCCATTTAAAGTTACTGTAGACACTATAAAATATTTGGGAGCCTATCTGCCAAGGCAAACCCAGGGCCTATGTGAACACACTTATGAAACACTTCTCACACAAATAAAGTCAGATCTAAATAAATTGAAAAACATCAGTTGCTCATGGGTAGCCTGAGCTAATATAATAAAAATGACAATTCTACCTAAATTAATCTACTTATTCAGTGCCATACCAATCAAACTACCAAAAATTATTTTATGGAGTTAGAAAAAATAATATGAAAAATTCATCTGGAAGAACAAAACGTCCAGAATATCAAGGGAATTAATGAAAAGAAATGCCAGGGGAGGTGGCCTGGCCATATCAGATCTTAAATTGTATTATAAAGTACCAATCATCAAAACTACTTGGTACTGGCTAAGAAAGAGAGTGGTGCGTCAGTGGAATAGGTTATGTATGCAAGATACAGTAAGCAGTCAATGACTGTAGTGTTCTACTGTTTGATAAACCCAAAGACTCCAGCTTCTAGGATAAAAACTCACTATTTTCTGAGAAAACTGGAAAATAGTATGGCAGGAACTAGGCATAGATCAACATCTTACACCCTATACCAAAATAAAGTCAAAACGGGTACATGATTTAGGAATAAAGGCTGATACTATAAGCAAATTGGGAGAGCAAGGAATAGTTTACCTGTCAGATTTATGGAGAATAGAATGACCAAACAAGAGAGAGAGAACATTATGAAATGCAAAATGGATAATTTTGATTACATTAAATTGAAAAACCAATGCAACCAAGATTAGGAGGGAAGCAGAAAACTGAGAAAGAATTTTTACAACCAGTGTCTCTGAGAAAGACCTCATATATCTCAAATATGTAGAGAACAGAGTCCAATTTATAAGAATACAAGTTATTCCCCAGCTGACAAATAGTCAAAGGATAGGAAAAGGAAATTCTCAGAGGAAGAAATTGAAGATATTTACAATCACATAAAAAACTTTCTAAATTACTATTGATTAGAGAAATGCAAATCAAAACAGTTCTGACATACCACATCATACCTATCAGATTGGCTAACATGAAAAACAGAAAAATTATAAATGCTCGAAAAGATGAGGGAAAAATTGGAACACTAATGCATTGTTGGTGGAGTTGTGAACTGATCCAACCATTCTGTATAGCAGTTTGGAACTATGTCCAAAGGGCTATAAAACTGTGCATACTCTTTGACCCAGCAATACCACTTATAGGTATGCATCCTAAAGAGATCATAAAAATGGGAGAAGGACCTACAGGTACAAAAATATTTGTAGCAACTCTTTTTGTGGTGGCCAAGAATCGGAAATTGAGGGGATGCCCATCAGTTGGGGAATGGCTGAACAAGTTGTGGTATATGAATGTAATGGAATACTATTGTGCCATAAGAAATGATGAGCAGACAGACTTCACAAAAACCTGGAAAGACTTGAATGAACTGATGCTGAGTGAAGTGAGCAGAACCAAGAGAACACTGTACACAGTAACAGCCACAGTGTGATGACTAACTTTGACAGACATCTCTTCTTAGCAATGCAAGGATTCAAGACAACTCCAAAGGACTCATGATGGAAAATGCTGTCCACATCAAGAAAAAGAACTATGGAGTATGAATGCAGATTGAAGCATATTATTTGCTCTCTTTTTTCCCCCTTTTTTTGTTTGTTTCTTCTTTCTTGGGGTTTCTCCCATTGGTTCTAATTCTTCTTTACAACATGACTAATGTGAAAATAGGTTTAATGTGAATGTATTTGTAGACCTTATATCAAATTACATGTTGTCTTGGGGTGCAGGGAGAGAAGAGATGAGGAGAAAATTTGGAACTCAAAATTTTATGGAAGTAAATGTTGAAAACTAAAAATAGATAAATAATATTTTTTAAAGTAATAAAATTAAGTGCATAGGATTACAAAGGAAATCAATTATATTAAAATACAAAAATATTTATCAGATTAAAAAAACACAAGCTTGGGGTAGTTGACTAGAATGGAATAAATAACTTTCCCTCTCTTCTTATTTTATTCTTAACCATATTTACTCCCAAATCTTTCATAGAGGAACTACCCAGCATAGTGGAGGTCTCACTCTCTTTCACTGACAATATCAAAGATGAATATCAATATGTCACTGGACACATAGTATGCATTTAATAAATTATTGTTGATTGGTTGATGGTTATGCAATAATCCTCTTATTCTCACCTGAGCCAGGTGACTAGCTCAACTCTTTTCCTCATACATTCCCTGAGCGTGTCTTCACAAAGTCAAAGTGTTGCCAGTGATATGCCACTCCTTCCTTGTGTCCACCAGGCATCTTTCCATTGCCCATTGGGTTTCTGCCATTTTCATTCTCCTGAGGTCTTGGTGTTCCAAGCTTTCCAGCCAAAGAACATGGTGATTGGGAGAATATTGGAGTTTAAAAGATGGGTTTTGACAGCCCTGGATCATTGAAAGCACAGTACAACTTCCAAAGTACCATCCAGCCCAAGCTCCTCTCTGTATTAAATCCTGGACCCAGATAATCATCCATCTGCAACACTTGTCAAAGACTCACATATTGATGGATGAATACAAAAGCATGGCACACTCCTGTTAACCAGAGCTTCAGGAGCACTACAGCTTACAATGGGAGCAGGCAGACAAAGAAAGCTAAGGACAACAACAAAGGATTTCTTTTTTTAAAAAAGCTATATTGAGGAAAAAAGAAAGATCAAAGGAGGAATAGGACCACTGGTGGATAGGATGAGAAGAACCAAGGACTGTCCATGCCTAGTTTGGTTTTGTTTTCCCTGCTAACAGGAAAAAGGCATAATAAAGATGAAGTTGATACAGAAGGTAGATAAGAAAGAAAAACAGAAAGTAACATCAATAATAACAATAGTTCATGTTGAACCAAAAGATGAAGATAACACCGATGCAAAGAATTGCTCTCTTCATATCTGAGCAGTTTGGTGGCTTGGAGGTGCAACAAATGAAATTTGTCAGCTAGACAAGGATACAAATTACTGCCCCCTTTGGAATACAAAAAGCTTGGTGTCTGAAAGGGACAGAAAAAAATTACTTTTGTGCCCAAAATCTGATAAAATCTACATGTAAGGAAACCCAGTTTTTCCAATATAATACAAGGACAGACACAGGCTATGAGCACTACTGGATAGAAAGTGGGGAGAACCAACTTGAAGAATGAGAAATCACAGTCTTCTGGGCATTCTGGTTTCAGCTCACTTGCATGGGATCGCTTTTAGAGTATGAGAGTCACTCAGCAAGTGGTAAATCAAATTAATACCTGTTAGGAGACTATGGGTAAAATTAAATAAGGACTATTTTTGATAGAAAGGTGAGTTTTTTGAGTTGTGCCTGCTGTGGGAAAGGTGAGTTACTGCTCAGCTAGGTCAGGTTGGAGCTCTAGAATCAGTGAAGAATCCAGCAGCAGAGGAGGATTGAAGAGAGCAGGAGCAGCTCCAAAGGCAGAAGGTGCCATCAGGGAGATGAAGGCTTCAGCCGCTGCATGTTGGAGGCTGCTGACCAGAGGTGAAATATTATTTGGTGGATCTGGGAGCCTTCAGATTGGGAGAGCTGGACTTGGTGGAAGTGAGAGTCCTTTATACTATCTCATCTCGGAGAAGCCCAGTTGCTCCCTGCTGCCCCCCACTGGCATGACAGTGAAAAGCAGACGGGGAAAGTCCAGCTTTCCTGAGTCCATTCAGCACGCAAATTACTTTAGGAATTGGTTGAGTAGTAAAATCAAATGCACCATTTGAATAACTTCATGATGTTAAATATTCTTGGTAAAACGTTAAAAAGTTTCTCAAACTGAGGCATTTTCAGGAGATCTGGGGGTGGGGGTGGGGAGGAGGGGGAAACATTCTCTGAGTTCTTGCAAAAGACTACAAAGGCAGTTTAGTAAGGGCAAAGGAAGGAGAGACAAATAGAGCTGGGGAAGACATTTGGGTGGCCTGTTCCTCACTTTTCAATTGCTCATTCCTGTGGGTTTCCAACCACCAGAGTCTTGGAGGATCTGTTACAACCCACACAACTAGACTTATCAAAATAAGTCACTACATGCCAGGAAGAATGAAATTTTTGTCATTGAAATGTGTGAATTCATGAAAATATAATATTAAAAATTGTGCCACATAACAGGAATACAGTGCAAGCCACGGAGTCACTCCATTAGGACACAGATCCGGACAAGCTAGAGGTGGACAGAGAGATGAACCCAGAGATGAATAAAAGAGAAGAGAGGGCTGGATAGCACTTGAGAAGCTGCCAAAAAAAATGGGTGTGGTGGAGGAGGGTAGGAGTCCCTTTTATTTTATTGATAGCTTTTGGTTTCTTATATATATCATTCATTTCAAATATATCAAACATATAATCAAATATATCTGCCCCTAACCCAGAGAGCCACTCTTTATAACCAAGAATAAAAAAGAAGGGGAAAATTTAATTCGACAGAACAAAACAATGCATCTAGCGAGTCTGAGAGTGTACGTAATATTTTATACCCATAGTCCCCCACCTCTGCAAAAAAGAGAGGGAGAACTGACAGTTCTTTCAATAAGCCCAAGATTCCACAAAATCCCATCTCATCAATACCAACATTATTGCTGGGACTCTACATCTGTGGGCTGTGAAATACAATGATCTTGGAAGAACTGCAATTATCAATGACACAAAAAGCAGTGGAAAAGTGAAAAATCAATGCACATGGACTGATGGTGACCTTGTACAAGAGATATCATAAAATATATCGAAGGCATCAATGGCCAAGAAATGATGTGGGCTGACATCTGAGAGCAGTTAAATTACTTTAATCAATCATAGCAGTGATGAACCCCACAAGCTATTACCCCTGACAATGTCTACAACTGAGTTCAGATTCTCCTACAGCTCTTGGCTAGGACCAATGAGATGTATACATGAAGTATGTGTGCATGTATATACATGAATGTGTGTGTAGAGAGGCATATATACACATGTATACATGTGCATAGTTATATATCATACATACAAAAATATACTCACATGTAATATCCATAGAGTCAAACTGTAATTACCTAATTTTGACAAATATGTCAAACATTGACAAGCCTGTCTTGTACTACACTCACTTACAATGACCAAAGGGATAAATGCAGGCATGTGGTCATCCCCAGAGTCTGGGATTCAGCAGTTTTGTTTTTCCCTCTCCCCCAATTCTGTCGCAGTTTATAAATACAATAAACACTGAACATGTGCTTTGTGTCAGCAGAATTTTAAACAGGCAGTCTCCCTCCCCACCTCCCATACCTGAAGCCAAAAGACTTCCAGTTTAATGAAGTTTGGGTACAATTGCACAATATCCTGTTTGGGAAGTCTTTTAAGAGTCAGCTTTTATCCCACAAGAACATTTGACACAGGACCACTTAAAGAAGCAGAAAAGTATGTCCCAGCCCAACTGTGCTATGGATCGTAAGTTTGGCCAAAGCACTAGAAGCCTGTGGGACTAGATTGGAATGTAATTGCATGTAATAAATATCCTTGAACAAAAAAAGGAAAAAAAAGAAGGAAAAAAAGAAATAAATCAATAAATAAATAGCCTTGGATTTCTTCCTCAATCTCAGATAATTTAGTTGTTAAAGTAATTCAGCCACTTCAGAATTTGAACCCATATCCTTGACCTTGGATTCATACGTAAAGTCCTCCAAAGTCCTCCCCCACACACTGCCTGAAAGTTTTGCTTTTTCTTTGTCTCCTCACAATGTAAATGCTTCATGTGCATATTGATTGGAATCCACCCATGACTAGCTACCTTCTTTTTCTAATCTTATGGGTCACCAGAAATGATGGTCTCCTGGTCACCCTGAGAGGTTTCCGTTGACAAAGATGGCCAATTCCATCTCACTAACTTGATAAAACTGATGGAGACCCAGATCACTGTCAAGAAAGGCACCCTCTGCCACATTGCACATCCTGCTGATTTCACTGTTGGTCTGCCTCTTACTGTGATCTGGGCTATGTCCCATCTCTCACCTCCTTCTGTTTCAGATTTTTTTCTCTTCATTCTTAGTTCTGACTCCCTGCTTGCTCTAATTCTCAGAAGCTCTGTCCATCTTATGTTCCCAGCTCATTCCTACCGCAGAGTAGGAAATGTACCTAGTTTCAATTTCTCCTCTCTGCCCCATTGGTCACAAAGCCTTCCCTCCTAATGTTTCCAGCATGCTTTATGCCTCCTGGTTTCTATTTCCCTGGTCCCCTACTCTGCATTTGCTGAGGGTTTGTCTGGGTGACTCGCACTGCAGTTAAAATTCAAATCTGATGACAGCCCTATTTTTAAAGGAAGGAACCCGGCTTCTAGCTGGAAGACTGAAACAAACCAGGAAATAAGGTCAGGCCAATCAACTGCCCTTTCTCCATGGACAAAAATAGCAAGACGGAGTGTTCTGCAGAGCCTTCGCCTCAGTTACTAGTTAAGAAGCCAGGCATGCAGGTCATGTTCATAACCTGTGAGCAACCCTGAACCCCAAGGAAAGGTGTGTGTGCATGGGAAGGGAGAGGCGGGAGGGGGGAGACTCATGAATTATTCAGTGTCTCCACTCCCAGACCACAGCTGGCACTCTGAATAAAGAGGCTCGTTGAAGCCTGGTCCTTCCGCCCAGTCTCTTTTATTGCAGCCCTGGGGGCGGAGAGGAGCTGACTCTGCTTGGGGAGGTCAGAGTCTGGGGGTTGGGCCTCCATGGATGCCACCCCCTTTCCCAGGCCCCTCATGGCACCTCTTGTTGGAAAGCAGGGCACATTAATCATACCCAGGACAGGCTTCACAACACTTTCCATCTCTCAATCCTAGTCATAGAATCACTCACTGAATTTGGAAGTTACAAGGGATTTTAGTGGCCTATGTATATTTTATGTGTACATAGTTATTGGCATATAATTGACAGTTTTTTTCTCCTTCCTTAGAATATACGCTCCCTGAGGACAGGAGCCAAGCCTTTCTTTGGAGCCCCTAGGTTTTGCACGGTGACAGACACACGGTAAGTTTAATGAATGCTGACCATCCAGTCCAGCCCATGTACAAAGGTAATGCCAACTATCCTACCTACCAAGTGGGCACCAGCCTGTGCTTAAAGATCTCCAAGGAAGGGGAACCTCTCTCCTTTCCAGTCAGCCCATTGCGCTTCTTCACATCTCTGTCTGTCATGAAGGTTTTCCTGACCACAGCCTCTATGGGTGTGAGGACCTTTCCTATCCTCTTTGTCCTCCTCTAGGCACTCTCCAACTTAGAAGTGTCCTTTGTAAACTGGTTGCCTGAATTAAACACTAAACTCCAGATGAGGTCCCATGGGGACAGAGAACAGGGGGGCTCTCATCTCCCTGTTCCTGTAAGCTATGGCTCTCTCTATGACTCAGGATTGCATTAGCTTTTATGTATGCAACACATTGTGGATTCATACCGAGCTTTCAGCCCACTCAGATACCCCGATCATTTTTAGAACCAATCTGAGATTTGAGTGGACTCTGAGCTCTACTGATATCCCTGCTAGAAGGCCAACATCCTAGAGTCCTGGTATTTGCCCCTTCAAAGACCAAAAGAGATGCCATGAAATTCTTGTAGCAAATGCATGACTTAAGCTACATCAGGGATCCACTTTTTTATCTGATGTTCTCTAAAGGTGAGGCCCTATAGGAGTGGGAAAAGGGTATACTCTTGGGATGGGAAGGAGAATCATGGGGTTTAAAATTGAAAGGGACGTTGGAAGTCATCTGGTTCAGGGAAAGGCCGGATCTGGATATAGATGTAGGAATACAGGAGAAAGGTCATCTTCACCATCCATATCCTTAAATGAAACTCAAGGATAAATGTCATGGTCCTTGTGTTGACTGTCAGGAGTATAGTGGGGGATTAAAGAAATTTATTTGTCTCAATCTAAATATCAAGTGGCCCTGGGGAAATTCCCACCTCAGAAGAGTAAAGTTATATAATAATAATAATAACATTAAGGCTAGGGCTCTCTTCTGTGCTGGCCATATACAACTAATGGTCTGACATAGAAAAAAGCTATAAATGACCCCAATCAGGAGCAATCTCAAGGAAAAAGAAGACTCATTGCAGCAGATGACAGCATCAGCTCAGCAGAGAGAAGGCCCGGAACCAGAGCCCCAGAGTTGCTTGGCGTGGATCTGCGTCTGTTCTCCACATTTGACAGCTGAGGACCCTGAAGTTCAGAGGAGTTAAATTACATGTTCAAGACCATACAGTTGGTAGAGAAAATAGTACTAGGCCTCAGATCTACTGGTCACAAGTACTTTACACCAGGACATACTGTGGTATCACCCGGGGTCTGGGACACATGGATCAATTCTTTCATCCATTCACTCAGCAAGCATTTATTAAGCAACCATAGCATCCAGAGAACTCTGTTTGGTATGGAGGAAGATACTGTATTTAGGTGGGACATGACGGCTGCCATCTTCAGGCTGAATGTCTAGCAGAACTAGCAAGAAGGGGAAAGCCAGTGGAAACAACTGGAGGAGATGAAGGAAAGCAAGTCAGAGATGGAAGTGAAGTCACATGATGCAAACAGGAAGCAGGACCCAGAAAGCTTCAGTGCTTGCCCCACCAGGTCACCCAGATAGTGGCTACCTAGGGCCTCGCCTTGGACAGGTCCTTTCTCTGGGCCTATACAAGTAGGAGGGGGCTTACCTGGCCTCGGAGTTCTTTTCTAGTTCTAAATCCTAGGATCCTGTGACACCCCACCCCACCACCTCCAAGTGTGCTTTGCCAGGCATTAGCGCAGTGGGATGGAAAGCATGCTAGACAGGAGTCAGGATAGACTGGCCTTTTCATCCTGTCTCTGCCACCAAGAGGTTGAGTTATTCGTCTGCAGATGATGCCTCATCTCCAGCCCTCATCTCTCTCTTGAGCCCCAGGCCTGCATCATTACCTGCCTTCTAGACATTTCCAGTGTCCCATAAGCATCTCAATAATCTCAATCTTAATAATTTGCATTCATTGTTCAGGCTGTGATTTCGGCCGATGGCAACAGTTGGGATCTCCTTTGAGCCTCATGACAACTCCGTGAGGGAGTTACTGCTACCAGTGTTCTTATCCCCATCGTACAGGTGAGGAAACTGAGGACCAGAGGATATGCCCATGATTACACATCTGGTAAGTCTGGGGAGGGGCAAGATTTGAACCTCAGTCTTTCTGATGTCAAGTCTAGCACTCCATCCACTCTTCCATGCAGTGACTGCCCAGTCAGAAGCCCTCCAACAACCTACAAACACACACACACACACACACACACACACACACAGAGACTGTGTTCTTTAATCTGATTAATAGGCACAGGGACCACATTTACATTATCTTGTCTTCCTCTTACATGGGTCCTATCAATCAGGCTGACTCACACAAGGCACCCTAACAGACAGGAGCCTCTTCTCCTTCTCTCTCATCCATGTTTCATTTGTTGGCTGTTCCCCTTCCACCTTCTCGCCTTAAGGATTACACGGCCATCCATGTATGTTAATAGAGCAGAGCTATTAGGAGGAGCTGTCAGTGAGATGCCATTCTCTCTCCAGCTGCCATATAAGCCATCCACCAGAAGGGAGGGTTGGAGAATTCCAGGGCGTGTGTGTTTTGCTTTGCTCAGCAGGCTTGCCCCTGGGGAACCAGGTTCTGGAGCTCATTATTTCAGGCCAATCACAAGACTTTCTCTTGTCCAGTTTGTGACAGGAAGTAGAATAGGTGAGCCATTGCCTCTGGCCATCAGTGCATCCGTTCAGGACGGACTCTGCAGGGGAACCACGGGCAGAGTCAGGATTGCTTAAGTGGAAGGGAGAGGATGAAGTGACTCAGAGAAAGTGTGCCTTCCTTTACACCAATCAGAGCTGCTCTCGGACACAAACAGCCACCTTTTCAGTCCCATTCATCTTCTGGTGATGCTGGGTAGCTGCACATCAGGAACCATCACAAGCCTCCGGGAGTCCAAACTGCAGGTATCCACAGGGCAGTGGAGAGACTGGCTGCAGTGTGTTACCAGGGTCAGTACATCAGAAGGGCCATAAATGGCACCATCCTGGAGAAGTATGGTCAGAGAAGGAGGTGAGCCCAGAGTAGAGCATACAAGTGGATGCATTCACAAGAATCCAAACTTCACAGGACAAATCCCCTTAATAAAAGGATTTGTTCTATAAAACTTGGAGCCAGTCAAAAGGCTGCACCCAAGGACTCAGAGGGCCACATGTGGCCTCGAGGCTGCAGGTTCTCCACCTCTGGCCTAGAGCCAGGAAGGACTTCAGAGGTCACCTGGTCTGACCCCCTCTTCTTCACAGGAGGAAGCATGAGGGTCTGGCTCAATGTCAAACAGCTACAATC
>NC_050580.1:9167611-9307611 GCF_011100635.1 Trichosurus vulpecula | reverse complement strand
AAAGGCCTTAGGAATCATCTGCTCCTCTGTCTTCAGAAAGAAGGGTCATGTCAAAGTTACGTTTCTAGCTAGGGTCCCTTTCCCATTTTTTAAAAGCAGAAAAATCTTTGGATTTGTAGAATCACAAACTAAAGAGCATTTCCCACCATACCTCTATGTATTTTTGGTTAACTTTCCTACGTGGCTTGACTACCCAAGCCCAGCCCCGTGCCTGGATGGTTTTGCCTCCCTTGGACATAACCCAGTGAACTAATCCTTTCTGGGTTCTGGTTTGGAAGAAGGAGATTAGCTTATAGCATCTTGGGAAAGGAACTCAGAGTTCAAGCAGAATTCCCTCTTTCTGGACCAACTCCCCACCCTCTAAAATATAACTGACAAATTGTATGCTTTGTTCTGGATCCCAGGAGTTTCTCTCTCCCACTCCCACAACCACCAGGCAGCCCAGACATGAATTTAAGTATAGTTCCCAAATCCTGCTGTACAGAATCTGATGTTGTCGATGAATATGGTAGAAACCGGAGGCCTGAATGTGGCTCTGCTAATTTACAACAACAATGTTTATATAAAACGTGAAGGTTTCCAACACACTTAACAAATATGATTTTATTTTATTCTCACAACCCTGTAAGGTATATGCTATTATTAAATACCATCGTACAGATTAGGAAACTGAAGCACAGGGTGATTTGGCCAAGTGTCTGAGTCTAGATTTGAATTCAGGTCTTCCTGATCAATTCAGCTTGATCTCTGCCAGGTGAGAAGGTTCTAGGACCAACCAACTAACTCTATGAGTCAAGGGTGTCCTGAATAAGGTATGCTCTCTGCTCATTCACTAACAGCCATGGTGAATAAGAGCTTGGAGGGTAGAGTCTTGTGTGACATGAGCCTGGCATAGCAACAGCCCCTACCACTATGAGAGAAAAAGGTGCCAAGAAATCAGAAGAGCAAGGACATGCCCGCCAAGAGGGAAGAGACACTACACTACCCACCCAGAACAAAGACTAAAACAGGATGAGGAAGAACAAACCAGGGGACCCAGCCTGGTGCTGGTCAAGCCTATGAGGAGCTGAGGCCTCAAGGAGGGTTTAACCTATGCTTTCCTTGGTACTATGAGATCTGTGGACTCTATAGGTCCAGGAGGAATGTGGGATCACTCAAGGGGGAAAATGTTTTTTTTTTCCTTGATTGTCCACAACTCAAGGATGATCCCTTTTTGCACTGCTTTGTTGGGTTAAATAAAGCTTATCCTATTAACTAGGTATTGTTAGTTTGAGAATTTACATGCCTGCTTAGGATTCTTCCACTTTTTGGCAAAGACAAACATAAGGCTAATTCTGACATTCCCAGGGAAGACCCCACGTTGGAGAAGGAGCCAACATAAGATATTAGAAATGGATTCCAAAGAAAAACCTAATTGACATGGCCCCAAAGCTCTAGGTCTTGCCAGTGGGTTCCATTTGGGTGATAGGCACATGGAGATATGGATTTGACATGTGAGCCCAGGGGTGATTTCTGAGCCTCTCAAGACATCACTGACAAATTGCGCAGAACTAAAGACCTTGAGTCAAGGATTTTGTCCATTTGTCGAATGCCTCAATTAATATCTTCTTCTAGGGCCTTATTGTGGGATGGACTTAATTCTGGGGCTCAAAGGTGGTGCCAGTTCTAACCAATCAATTCAGTGAAACATCTGTTAAGCACCATGTGTAAGGCACCATATTAGGCATTAGGAATATCCAGAAAAGAAGCAACATGGTGCCTGCTTTCATTTGGGAATAGAAGTGGGGAAATCCATTTATAACTAAACAGGTCTGTGTAACACAAAGAAGTGAAGGCGAAAGGAGAGATCCATCAGTTTGGAGAGTATAGTTTAAAGGGGATCTGGAGCCAGCTCTCACCAGCTCCTGAGAACTGATTTTTACATGTTCAGTGTAAGCATTTACAGAAATGGAAATCATTACAAATCAGGGCTTGGTTTATCATTTGGTTTTGTTGATTGCCTCATCTTTAGAAAGTATTAATAATGCAGATTAAATATTAAAATAGTGGGTTCAGATTTTTTTTCCCATAGAGCCTGGCGGTTAAACATTTATCACCTATTGTTGGAGCTTCTCAGGAAGGAAGTAGAAGGCTCTGGGAATGAAATCAGCTGGGACCACTGCTCTGGATCCAGGGATAGGCACTGCCCCCAAGCAGGAGAGAAGTAAAGATGCCCATCTGGCATCTACTCAGCTTTCGCTGTTGCTCTGGGTCTCACATGAGATAATCTACTGTGGTAAAATGAAAGAGATTAAAAAAAAAGTGCTCAGCAGCCCTGAAAGAGAATTAACTGTCATTGCCATGACATAACCAGGAAGTGAGTGCTCATTAAGGGATGGTCAGGTTCATTCACCTCCCCCTCAAGGCTACCTAGCATCTATTTTGTATCTCTTTCGATGGACATGGTGCCTTGCCCTTTAGAATATAAGCTCCTTGAGGCCAGGGACTTTTCATTTTTGTCTTTGTATCTCCAGAGCTTGCCCTAGACCTGCTGGTACTTAATAAATACTTCATTCATTCATACTCATTACTTCCAGGCTCATTGTATTAAGTGCCTTCATCTTTTGTGTTTGTTTTAAATTAATTTATTTTTCAATGAACAAAAATTATTTTTTCTCTCTTCTACTTCCCCTTACTAATGGAAAAATATGACTTCTCTGGGCCACTCCTTTTTACCCAGGGGACAAAAGGTGAAGTTTGTGCAGCTGTCCCAGACTATCCTTGATTTTTCCACTCATATCATTTGTATTCATTCTTCAAAACTGTAAAGACTATAAGCTAGGTGATATACAAAAGAGACAGACCAGGGGAAAAGGAGAAAGGAAATGTGGGTAGGCTCTTTTTTTCCTATTGGTCTGAAATATATGATAAAATTGAAAACTGAGGCTCCCCTTCAAAGGTCAATGATATCCACATCATACTCCTCCAGTGATATCCTTGGCTTACTGACATGACTTTTTCCCAAGCATCTGGATCTATTGGGTAAAATCCATGGGAAATATATCCCAGGGAGACTTGAGATTTAAAGATAACTTCAGTGGCTGCTGCATTGCTAAAAATCCCTGTAAGCAATGGGATTGTACCCTGTACATTTAATTCGGATGATGAAAGACCCTCTCTGCAAAAGAAAGCACAAATATTTATGTACAATGAAATAGGAAAGCAAGCCAGGAGCAAACACATGTAGAAACATGATAAGCTGACATGAGAAAGCCCAGTGCTCGACTGAATGGTGGGCAAGATGAATGCCCCCCAAGGTAAAGGATGGCAGGAAAGAAGCAGAATTCCCCTGGGCCTTGAGCTCTCAGGTTCAATTTCCATCTCAGTATCTGCATAATTCAGCCTGGTTCTTTTCCCCAAACAGTGTTTATTACAATTCCCAAGGATCAAACTTTTGTCCATGGAAATCCCATTCTTCTCCCAGTCCAAGGCTTTCTTCTCTCCATGATCACTCTGTGGGAGGCTGGGGGAAGGGAGGGATGGCTTTGCATATGGGAAGAGTAGATAGTTGCTTGCTTATGGGGTAGGATTTGAGTTACCCTGAGATAGCTCTGCAGCCAAAGGTAGACTCCTCTGTCTGATCAGCTGATCCTGAAAGTTTCAACATTAGAGATTCATTGATTTGATGTCAGACTTTTTGTTCCCTGCTGAATGAAAAATTCTCTGAGAAAGGGAGCCTAGTAAAGAAGCAGGTACCCCTTAGTTTGGGATAGGGGAAAAGATGAGTTGACTTGAGACTTGAAAGGAGATGAGGGTTCCAAGAGGTAAAGAGGGGTCAAAGAGAAAGCACACTGCAGGCTTGGGGGGCAGCCTATGCAAAGGCATAGATATGGGACAAGATGGGACATGGCACGCCCCATCAGCAAAAATGTCCAACAGCAACAAGGCTTGTTTGGCGGAAGTACAATATGTGATCAGCCTGAAATACTCATTGTATTCAGCTTATAAAAGGCAATGTCAACAAAGAGTTTATATCTTGTCCTAGAGACAATAGAAAGACCCTGACTCTTCTGGAGCATAAGAATAACAAGGTCAAACTGTGCTTTGGAAAAATCTCAGCTGTGTTGACGGGAAGGAATGAGGCTAGGTGCAATGAGAAATAAGAAGATTTCATTCATAGATCTAGAACATCTTTTTAAACCTAGAGCAGCTACAGAAATACAGAGATTGGACAATCTGGATTGTGTTAATTTTGAGCCATGAAGATCCAGGACTAAACAAGGCTGGTTTTGACCATGGCATAAACCCTACTTTAGACATTAGATTTAGTTCTGCTGGGCAGGTGGAGCCTGGAAGCTCAAATTTGCAAACTACAACTCAAACATTTCTTACCCCATTTCCTAAAATATTCCCCCAAGAGGCTAATTCATCACTGTTGGCTTTCAAGAGCAAGGACCATCCATCCGCCCAATGGGGAGAAATTGGGAGAAATCTGGGTTTTAATGCCACCTCTGACAGAGAGTAGCCATGTGACCTTAACCTCTTGGAATTTCAGTTTCCTCATTGGTAAAAATAAAGTTAATAAGAACATCCACTTCCCAGGGTGATCACGCAGATACAGAGAGTTTATAATATCTGCCGAGTACATTGAAAACCCTGAAACCCTTTGTTGATGTCAACTATGATTAGCAACTATCGTTCTTCTTGACTAGAACCCCAAAGGCAAGCCAACCAGAAAAAAAGGATGGATTGTGCCAGAGTAATAAAGTACCCAAGCTGGAAGGGCCATCAGAGGCATCGAGTCTCACGCGTGCCTGAGCAGGAATTATCTCGGTTCATGCTTGGCAGGGTTGGCCAGCCATTGACTGAAGACCTCCAGGGAGAGGAGGTTGTCTTCTCCCCAGACAGCCCATTCCACTTTGGGGCAGGTTTGCCTTTCAGTCATTTCCACCCATTAGCTCCTGGTTCTGCATCCTTGGGTGGATCTCCTTCCAATGTGATAGCATTTCTAGTGCTCAGAGCTAGCTGACTTGTGTGCCTGAGACTTTTCTTTTACAGGCTAAATGGTACTAGATTCTTCAGATGATGACACCATCTATGCCTCTCTGTGACTGTCTCCTTTGCCCTGGTTCTGTCCTCTGGGTCAGGCAGAACAAGTCTAAAATCTTCCACATGATAATCTTTGAAATGCTTGAGGATAATTATCATGCCCTTCCCATTTATATACTGTCTCCCTCTCCCAGTAGAATGGAAACTTTATGAGGGCAGGTACTGCTTTTCATTTTGCCTTTATAGTCCTGGTGCTTAGAACAGTTTTTTGTATATAAAAGGCATCTAATTAGTGCTTATTAGATTGGACTGGACCAGATGTTTAGAGAAGATTTGGAGAGAGAATAAGCTAGCAACATTATTTCCAGCTGTCATCAATTCAACTAAACAGATAAGTGTATGTATGGCAGTTTGAGGAGGATGAGAGATGGGGCTTGAGCAGCTTGGAAGGTCAGAAAAGGTTTGTCTTAAGAGGTGGCATCAGAGCGGAAAGCTAAAGGAAGCTTGGAGGTGATACATTCTTGGCCAGAGAAGCAATTTGAGCAAAGTCGCAGCGTCGGGGATGGAATGCCAGGTTTAAGGACTAGCAAGTAGCCCAGTTAGTCTGTAATGTTGAGTGTGTGGAGGAGGAATGTTCTATCCATGTCTCTACCTCCTTTCCTCTCCCTCTCCCTCCCTCTCCTTCCCCCTCCCCCTTCCTCACCCCCTCCATTCACTGACTTATTTAAAACTGTTCCTTGTAAGTTTCTTTTAGGGAAATGATTGTTTTATTTATGTCTCCAGCATCCTTGTGCCTAGCACAGTGCCTTGCCTAAGCACTAAGTGACTAAGTGGGTAAAAAATGCTCATTTAATTGAATTGGCTTGACTACATCTGGAAAGGGAGGTTGAAGCCAGAAGTTAAAGTGCTTTAAATGTCAAACTGAAGAGTTTGTATTTTAGGCTAGAAATGTTTGGGAGCCACTGCTGGTCCCAGAGAAGGGTTGAAGTGGTCAGATTTGTGCTTCAGGAAGACTTTTGGCAGCTTTGTAGAAGATGGAACAGTGTGAGAAGAGATTCTAAGATGAGTTAAATTAGGAAACTTCCCTAACAGTCCAGGTGAGAGATAAGGGGTGAGGGGGTATTCAAGTAAGAGAAAGGGGTGGAGGCTCTGAATGCTGTAGAGGTAAAGTTGAGCAAGATTAAAAGAAACCGATAAAAATTAACAAACCTGAGTAACTTTCTGGATAAGGACTAAGAAGTAAACGGAAGCATAAAAATGGATCTGAGGCTATGACCCTAATTGGAAGTGTAGTTGTGTCCCATACAGAAAGGAGGAAATTTGGAGGAAATGTGGGTTTAGAGGGGAAGATGATGAGCCTCGCTTTGGACAGGTTGAGTTTGAGATGCCTATGACACATCCAAGTGATACAAGACTAAAGCTCAGAAGAGAGATTGGGGCTGGTTATACAGCTCTGAAAGTTGTCTGCCTAGAAATAATCTTTAACCCCACAGGAGCTGATTAGATCACTAAGTGAGAGTATAGAAAAGAGAAGAGGGTTAGGACAGAGTTTTGAGAGGCACCCACAGTTAGGGAACAGGATATGGCTAAGGATCTTGCAAAGGAGCCAAAGAAGGATCTGTCAGGGGGTGAAGGAAAACCAGGAAGCAGAGAGTTTTCAGGGGGAGAAAGAGGTCCAGTGCCAAATACTGCGGAGAACACCAATTAACGATCTCTCAAGGACCAGGGAATGAGGGAGTTTGGACCCGATCATCCAGTTCCTTCAACTCATTCTCTTGTGGCAGAATCTCTAGCCTGCTCACTATTGTGTTCATCCTCTTCTAGCTACACTTCAGTTAGCAGCAGCTATCTTAAAATGAGCATAATAATAGATGTGGTGAGACCAGCACAGCATACATATCAGGGGCTTAATAAATGTCCTTGCCATTCCTCTGTGTAAGGTTTTATTCACTGAGTAATTTTTAACTGTTTGACAAGAAACAGAATCATGCATCTCACTCATTTATTTGACTGTGTTCTAACAAACATCTCATAGAATCACAGAATTGGAGAATTAGAAGGGGCCTCAGTGGCCATCTGATCCAATCTGCACCTAAAAGGAATCCAAGGGGTGTGTGTGTGTGTGCGTGCACACGTGCATGCACATATACATATACAGATACACCATTTACACTTTGGGACCATTATAATTGTTGGGAATTTTTTCCTGTTATTGAACCTCTTTGCAAACAATTTGATGATACTAAAAAATATTATGTACCAAGTGAATTTTTTATGAAAGATTAATCTCAAGTCAACAAGCATCAGTTAATTACTTACTATGTGCTGGGTAACTTATGAAGCACTGGGAATACAAATACAAGCAGAAATAAAGACAGTCCATGCTCTTCAGGAACTTATATTCTCTTTAGTGAAGATAACACACAAAATGGGAGGGGGAAAGAGATGAAGTTACCAGGAGTAGGAGAATTGTAGAGAAAGTCTGAGAGGACAGTCAAGAGTAGAACCGGAGAGGAATAAAGACAAGGCTGACTTGGGGGCCTCCTTTAAATGGAGGTTCTGAGAGGAGTCATCCAACGAGAAGGAGAGGACAAAGGGACAGAGGGTGCATCAGTGTGTGAAGTCCAGGGATGGAGTGAGATTCCAGGATAAAGTGGTTTCTATTTGTGCATGTGCATGGGAAGCTCTAAAATGTATTTCTTTTCATAATTGAGTAATGGGGATAAAGAAGGGTTATTGAAAGTCAAGGGGTAGGAAAATTAGAGAGGTTGGAAATCCCTGCACCGTGCCTTCCCTTTGGGGGCCACTGTTATATTTTTGGTATAGAAATGGAAACAGAGGTAAAGAAGGAGACAAAGAAAAAGAAAAAAAAAAGAAAGAGACAGAATTGATGACGGAGATAGAGGCAGGGGCAGAAATGCAGACAGAGTTAAAGATGCCTCTGGTTTATTTACCCTGCTGTGGAGAGTTGGGGAGAGGAAGGGAAGGTTTAGAGCTGGTCTTGTGGTGGTTGCCTCCTCCAGTTCCATGTGCCTTTGGCTCTCTTCCAGGAGCAAGCGTCCCAGATGACACTCCATACAGAAAGAAATCTAAGAGGAAGCCAAGCATTTCCAGGGCTCCTGTACAAGAGAGAACTAAACAGTGTTGACTCCTGTAGGTGGGATGTGTTTCCAAAGTCAATTTAACAGCATTGGAAGAGGTGGGCACCTTGAACTCCAGCTTCTGACGTTCACTAGCCCAGTGCCCCGAGGGAGGAGTGCTGAGCCTCATGGCACCAACTTTCCACTGCCACCATTTCCACCCCCACTTCTTTCAGAATCCATAATTTTCTCACTGTGGGCACTGCTTCCGCCAATGGAATTCACAAGCCCTCCATGCCTTTGCGGATGCTCTAAGAATAAACCTAACAGGCATGTAGACAGCACTTGAAAGTTTGTAACTCATTTTCCATACGTGATTTCATTCAAACTTCACTACAATTCCATGAGATAGGCATTTCAAATATTATCCTTCCCTCTACTTTTCCGATGAGAAAATTGAGGCTCGGAAAAGTGGTAGGAACGTAGATTCAGGGGTGGAAGGGGTGTCAGAGGCCAACCTCTCATTTTAAAAGTTGAGGAAACTGAGACCCAGGGCAGTTAAATGAATGGTCCAATATCACGTAGCTGCAAAGTATCAGGAGTGTAGGAAACTGGGGCGGGGGGTGCAATTTTGTTTCCACAGAGTTGAAAGCATTTCTCTTCCTCCCCCTCCCCCTGCCCCCAGCTTTAGCACAATGTAAGTCAGGTGACTGGTTAGAACCAGTCCTAATCAAAGCTCTGGAGTGAAGGGTGAGAGGCTTTGTAGGCATGCTTAAAGGAGCCATTTGAGGAGGGCATGTCATAGGCAGTTAGGGGGTTGCATCTAGCCAATGAAGAGCCTGACAGGAGATACGAAGGGAAGGTCCAACTGAGTCCTTTGCACTCTCCTGTACTCTGTTCAAGGGATGTACCCACTTATTCAGACCGAATAAATGTAAAATATAATTAAAGCTCCCCCAACCTCTCCCACTTTGGTGGCATCCTTTCTCCTAAGAAAGCAATAAAATTCCTTTTTTTGCCTTCTCTCAAGAATGGTCTCTATTTTTAATGTGAGTAGTGGTCTCAGACCCACACAGGAGCAAAATTTGAACCCAGGCCTTCCTGCCTCCAAGTCCAGCCCTCTCCTCTGTGGCTACACCAAAAACAAGCCTCTAGAAGGCCAAATGGATTCAGGAGAATTCATCCACCATACTGGGACCGTCTAACCTCACTCATTCAATAGGGCATTTTACTGATTTTTCTGGAAGCATGAGTGTGTCCCAAACTCACTCCTCATAAAAAGGAAAAGAACCTTGTGGAAAGAAAAGCAGTTTAGGGGGAATTATTTGTTCCTTCCTGTCTCACTGAATATAAAGGGTGGAAGATTTGTCTCTGCCATCTCAGCCACAGAAGTCACCCTGTCTATACACCTTTAAAGCTGAATGGTAATTCTGTTTAATACTAATATAGAGACAAAGAAGGTAAAATGTGATTATCCTCCCTATTAGGGAGCTAACACAATAGAGAAGGCCTCTAATCAGATCCCAAAACAACCTGTAGGAGAACCAATCGCTTTGCCAATAAATCCATAGGGATTGCCAGTCTGGGGACTTCAGTACAGAATTCTACAAGCCACCTAAGAAGTATGGAGAGGAGGCAGAGAACACAAGCTGGTCAGAGCATGGTCTCTTGGAGAGGCAAAATTGCATTATGGGTGGCATTGGACTGGGCATCAGGAAGACCCAAGTTCAAATTCTGCTCCCTGTCAGTGTGCCACAGACAACTTTGGCCAACCTCTCTGAGTCATAAGCAATTCTCTAAGACTTCTTGATTGAGCTAAAGACAGTTGAGATGGAGCCCCGGAAAAGTAGTCTGTACCATAATGAAAACATAGGTCCTTAATGGGTTAATTTGCTTTAAGCAATAGATGTGTTAGGAGGGAGGGGACCTGTGTAGTGGTAGGCACAGAGTTTCTTTTGCAATGGATTGTCTCCTCTTTCTGCAGAGAGAAGAGGTAAAACATGGATATTGAGGTCCTTTATTTAAATGCATGCAGCATGTGCTGATGGTGAGTAAGGCAGGCTGAACTGTCAGTGTTTGCACACTGGTGGGGGTGGGGGTGGGGGTGGGGAGCTCCCTCCCTCTTCCTCCCTTAGTGGAGGTGGCGCTTCCTTTCAGCTCATACCTCCCTCAGGGGCAGAGCTTTCTTTTAAACCCTGGTGCACCCCCTAATATGGTTGCCAGTGGTTTGGAAGTGAAAGTAGGCTTACCCAAGCTTGCAGCCTGGGGCTTCAGATCCCCTCCTGACTCAGGAGGAGTCCAGCTCTGAATATTATTCTCTTTCAACCTCTCATGCACTAGACTCTCAAATATGCAGCTCAAAACCCTAGTTCGTTTGCATTGGCAAAATCAAAAGTGGGTTTATAAAATGTCAATATTTTTTCATCTGTTTCATTTCCGGGCACCCTCCCTCCATCCAAACCTCCTTGCTAGCATTTAAATTTACAGATCTGGCACAGGTTCTAATGGCCATCTGAATTTTAATCTATTGTTGCACTTAGGCTGAAAAGCACAACAATATTGTTTACAGATATCATGTTTAAAAGCGGTCTGCCAGCCCCAAGAAGGGATAAGGGAGGCAGGAGTGGCTGGGCAGGCTTGGTAGTCAGTTCTCTGCTAGGGAATGGGCAGAGCAAGGACCTAAACAATGTGAAGAACATTAAGGGAGAGGATCTCAGCTCTCTAAGTTCCCAAGGCTGTCTCACCCACAACCAAGCCTGTTCTACATCTCAGATGGTCACTGCATGGCTCCCCAGGGCTCACCATTGTCAGTATCTGGCAAGAACTTGGATCAGTCCATGATGGCAGAGTTCAGCATCTCAGCTCTAGCTGGGATGTTTTTCCAGCTCCGGCTGGTCAGTCTCTCAATTCTGGGTGTCCAGCTTGCTTGAATTGGTTTCCAGTCCCTCCCAAGGTTAGGGTCAAATGCAGAGTAATTTGCCCTCAGGTCAAGTCTGAAATCCTACTTCCTCCCCTCTCCCCCTTCCCTTCCTCCTCCCCTGGCCCCCAGCTTAGAGAAAGCTGGAAACTGGACTGTGGGCCAGCATACCATCTAGCTCACCTCGCTTCTGGTCCCAGCCTTTGAGTGCAGCTCCAAAAGGTGGCTTATGTAAAGACTTTTAGCAAACCTACTGACATTAGGTAGCCAGCACCCTCCTCTTCCGTCTGTTGTGTGCCTTTGATAGTTTGAGGATTCCTGTTTTCATCCTGTGAACAGACCCTCTGCACCTACTGGTCTGAACCACACCATGACCCTGTAAATAGTCTTTGAGAGTTGCTATAACCAATGGATTCACTGTCCTGCAGCAATCATGGTGATGAGGGCATCCTCACCTTGGATCAGAAGAGGCAACCATTAATCTTTTGCATTTTAAACCTGCCATATTTAAAAGTCAGCGAGGTTTCCGCAGAACAGGATAGTTTGGAACGAAGAGTCTCTTGCCTTATTTCCTAAAGAAAGTCGGCTCCTCCATCTGGTCCCCACTGGGGATCCTTTCTGAGACCCACCATGTTGGCTGCAGTTGAGGGAGGGAGGGACAAAATACTCTGCTCTGCCCCTTTTCCCAAGCAGCCAGAAGGTTCATGCAATTCACAGAATCCTAAATTCAGAGCTAGACCTCAGAAGTCACCTGGTCTGCAGGTATCACCCATGGGGCCTCCGGGCAGCAGGTGGCTGGCAACACTCCCAATGCATCCCAAATGAGACTACAATGTCATTGGGAAATATTTAACTAAATAAATTTTTAAAATATAGCAAAATATAGACATGCCATTTTAACAAGCCATTTTATAATATTCATAACACGACATTTTATATATAACATTTACAACATTATAACATATACAACATCTATAACATGACATTTGAAAACTAAGTCAGTATGGGGCCTGCAGAGGTCCTTATGATGGGTTTGTGGCCCCCTTCCTATCAAGTTTAACACCAGTGATCTAGTCCAACGTTCCCCTCCCCCAATCTGTTTTTTACAGATGAAGAAACTGAGCTCAGTTTCCAGAGGTCACTCAGGCAGTCAGTGTTGGACCCCCTTTCTCTGACTCCAGGTCTAATTCAACTTTTAAGAAATCAGTTTGAGGCATTGGTCTAGCCTGAGAACTGGAGATACAAAGAAATGTTCTCTTCCCTCCTGGCGCGTTTTCCTTCAACTGGGAGGATGCAGCATGTCGCAGACTAGGAAAAGTTACGGAAAGTATCTGAGAGAGACAGAGAGACGAAGAGAGGCAGGGAAAGGGGGGGGGGGCGGAGGGCGCCGGGGGTACAGCCCTAAGAAGAGGCCCGCAGCCTGTATGGAGGTGCCTCGCTGCTCAAAGTCCTTCCGGCCTCCTGGGACCTCCGTGGCCTGGTGCTGGGCTGGCAGAGCCTCCGAATCCCCAAGGTCACCTTCACACCCTGGGGAGGCATTGGAAAGAGAAGGCAGTCGGGGCCCCGGGGCGGGTCAGTTGGGATTTGTCTAGCATGGGTTTTTCTTAAAGCGAGGTCTGCCTGCGATGGGGACTCCTGGGGCTTTTCCAAGCACAGCCGTCAGTGCCTCAGGGGTCCTCTTCTCGGAAGCCCCCGGAGTGGCAGGGATGTGCTCTTTTGTCGCCTCAGGACTCGGGGTGATTCCGAGAGATCCCCGCAGCCCGGTCTCTGTGCCTCCCGGAATCATGAAATAAACAAATACTCTGACAGGCAGCCCCCAGAACCGTGCGCCCAGCCTGGCCCCGGGACGGGGAGGAGGGTGCTCAGCCTGACTCATCGGGAGCCTGCAAACCTTTCATCTTTGACCCCGCGAGGTCTGACACTGGGGCGGGGGCTACGGGGTGGACTACGGGGTTCGTTTTCCTAATAACACTGAGCTTAGTTAATGTGAAGCCCAATCTCACGGATGAGGGCAAGACCCAGCGAGTAACGTGTGCTGAGCCAATTCTAACGCAGATATCTGAGAGTTAACTGAGAAATCCTAACCCCCCCCAAAAAAAATATCACGTTTATTGACAAATGGAGCTCCACCTCCTCAAAACCCGGAGGCTCTGAGGCTCAGACACACACTATTTTAATGCCTCCTCAGCTAGACACCGGGCCCTAGAGTTCAGAGGCAGATCCCTTCACGTCCCCAGGGCAGAGCAGCCCCGAGTCCAAGAGATGGGATCTTTGAGGGACCACTTACCGACAAATATGGGAATTGTCCAGAGGCTCACTTCTGGAAAGGAGCAGAATGAGGATTCGAACTCAGCTCTTGGAACTCCAAATCCAGTGCTCTGTACCAGACTGCACTACATAGACAGGACATGATTGGCTTGGCTGGGATGTGGTAGAAATGGTGACGAGTTTGAATCCGGACTGACACTAATGGCAGCATGAACCTGGAAACGTCCTGGGGGAATTGAGGCCCAGGGGGTCCCAGGGTCCTAGCTCTGGAGCTGGAGGGGACCTCAGAGGCCATTTCATTTTACAGATAAGGAAACTGAGGGAGGCGCAGGTGAGCTAAGGGTCTTGTCCAACCGTTTCATGTTTGAGTCTCTTTTCTGCAATAGAAATAATCTCTCCTGTCTCTGCACAATGAAGGGCTGGGACCAGAGGATTGCCAAGGACCCCTCCAGCTCTAATCTAGGATCCTACAAACATAGCTGATGCCAAGCCCAAGGCCAGGTGTTCAGTTCATGCTTGTTCATTGAAGTCTTAGGTTCAGATCCTGACTCGGACTTTACTGTGTGACCTTGGGCAAGTCACTTACCTCCCTGGGGCTTGGTTTCCCCATCTGTAAAATGAGGGGATGGGACTATATGGCCGAAGAAGATACTTCGGTTCCATAGCTCAGCTTGTATCTCCCACAAGACCAAGGACACACAGCACTCTGTGCACAGTAGGGGCTTAATAAACGTTCAATGATGACCGTCTGAAGGAATGTGCACAGCCCTACCAAATGCTGGCATGGGGGCTAGAGAGTGGGATTAACCCTCTGCTTCAACCGCTTGGGTTACCTTGTGCTCCAACGCCTTCCCTGGCTCCCCCTTTACCTGCCAAATAAAGCCTGAAGCTTGGTGTTCTTGGCTTATGCCCAACCTTCCAGCACAGATGGCAGCCTGTCTCTCATCAAGTAACAGTCTTTGGGCACCGCTAGGGCCAAAGTCCTCACTGGCTGCCAGCCTGGTGCTGAGCCTCTTCACACCGACCCAGGAGGAACTCATGTCATTTCTAGTTTGGTAGGAGATGCCAGGGTCCCCTCCCTGACACAGAGGAGGACATCAGTGAAGGATTCAATTAAGTAATTGTTGTCGTTCAGTAGTGTCCAACTCTTCATGACCCCTTTTTTTAGGGGGAGGGGAGGGCTTGGCAAAGATGCTGGAGTGGTTTGCCATTTCCTTCTCCAGCTCATTTTACAGATAAGAAAACTGAGCCAAGCGGGTGAAGTGATCTGCCCAGGGTCACACAGCTAGGAAGGGTCTGAGGACAGATTTGAACTAGGGTCTTCTTGACTCCAAGCCAGGAGCCCTATCCACGGTGCCACGTACTACACTAGACCTAAGATGATGTGGGTGTAGGGCAATCCCAGGGTGGGAATTCCACCTACAGAAACAGATCACACACACATACCCCATCTTCTGAATTAACAATAGGTAGCAAGGAATAAGCTAAGTGTCAAGGTCTGAGGGAAGTCACTTTGTGCCCCCCTGGCATGAGGTGGGGGGGGCAGGCAAACTGTGTACTAGAGGCTTTCCAAGGGGCTTTTCCTAGGGCTGGGCCTCCCATTAAGTGCTATCTGAAAAGGGGAAAAAGAAATCTGGAGAAGTTCTCAATTTCCACAATAACAGCTATCAATATTCAAGTGCTTCTGGGTAATTTAACACAAAAGAACAGCACTAGAAGGCAAAGGCCTGCCGCTTGTGAGCAGCATTTTAAATTGATGAAATGCACCCAGAAAGCCAGTATGATTAACTGGCAACAGCCAAGGAAGAGAGGGGGGAGGTGAGGAGGAGGGAGGAAAGGGGGAGAGGAGATGGGAGGAGAAGAGGAGAGAAGGGGAGGAGAGATGGGAGGGAAAGGGAAGAGTAGAGGAGGGAAGGGGAGGAAAGAGGAGAGGAGGAAAAGAGAGGAGAGGCTCATGAGTGGTTTTATTGGGTCTTTTTTTATGGGGGGGAGGCAGGAGAAGAGGAAGAATCCGCTGGTATGGGGACCTCCCAGGGCTGAAACTCCTTTAGCCAATGCAGATCAGCACCTTATCTGTAATTTACAATCAGGGAATTGTCTGTCAAGCCCACAAAATCCCCCCCAACACATACACACATACCACTCCCCACTCACCATGTTATACCCTCAGTTCATGAAGGACCACAAATTATGGATCACTGATAGTTTTAGAGGGTTGACTGAGGCCCAGGGGGATTTGTGGTTTGCCAAAGGTCACAGTAAGTGCTGGACGAAGGATTTGAACTCAGGTCTTCTTGCTGCTAGGTCCAGCATTTTATTTACTACGCTACCACATTGCCTGTCTGCATTGTCTGTACTTCCAAGAAAATGAACCTGATCAGCTGTGATCATAGGAAGGTAGATTTCCAGGGACCACATTTAAACAGACCAAGGGCAGAGACTTTCTGGGATTGGCAGTGCAGACTTTGGGGGAGGGGCGACCCTCGGGATCCCCTGACATGGGAGTTGGGATATACTGTGGTCACTGAGAGGCTTCCCATCCTACCTCTGGGAGAGGCCTAACCTAGCTAGATGCCCTCCAACTGTGAGGAGCTCACTCCTTCCTTTGGGGCTGCATCAGGCTCAGAGCCTCCTACAACTCCACCAAGCAGCCCTTGCCTCCTGGGGAAGATGGGTTATCTCATTAAAATAGGAGAATAGCTGGATCTTCAGGGACTGGAGTGGGCTACAAAACAAAATTAAAGGAGCAGGAAGGCGGTAATTATTTAATTAGGGGGAAAGAAAGATAAGAACCTTTATCTAAGCAGCTAAAGCATATCTTAGAAAGTTGGCCTTACCTTGAGTAACTTTGCTCTAAGACTTTGTCTTTCTTTGGTGGGCAGAGGGAGTCCCAGAGAGGGGCTCTGGCTCTGACACTCTCTCCAATTTAATTTGTGTAGAGTTTGAAAAGCCCCACTCAAAGCCGCCTTTCCCAGGAAGCCCTCCTTGATCTCCATGATTTGCAATGAACTCCCACAAGCTTCCGTGGAACTCCTGGCTTTGAACTACTCCAAAGTCCTGTATCTGAGGATCCTTAACCTGGATCTGGGAGGATCCCTAGGGGACCTAGTCCAGCCCCCTTGTTTTACAAATGAGGAAACTAAGGCTCATTCCTTCCCCACTCCCCCCCCACAATGTAAATGGAAAAAACAAACGGCACAAAAGGATCCCCCCAAAATGTCAAAATAACAAAGAACCAAGAATCTGCACCTAGAAGAAAGCAGAGTGGGGAGGGGCTGTGGGTGGGAACATTAAATAAAATGTCAGATTGTGTGTGTGTGTGTGTGTGTGTGTGTTATTTGTACACCTCCTTAAGGTGTGTGCTTTTCCTGATGTATTGATTGGTTTGGCAGAATATTTTCTCTTTTTTAAATGGAATTATTCGTTATAAACAGTATCTCTTTAGAGGAGGAAGGAATACAGGGGGAAATCTAGGCTATGTGAAAATAAGAGAAATCAATTTTAAAGGAAGAACCCTCAAAGAAATGCACAACTTTGAGGATAGAGAGAGGCAAGGAGAGGGGGGGAGGGGTGGGGAAGGGAGGAAGAAAGAGAGGGGAAGGAAGAGAGGCTGGTGGGGAAGAGAGAGAGAGGGAGAGACAGAGAGAGACAGAGAGACATAGAGAGAGAGAAAGAGAGACAGAGAGACATAGAAAGAGAGAAAGAGAGACACAGAGAGAGAGAGGAGAGAGACAGACAGAGAGAGAGACCGAGGAGAGAGGGATTTAATGGAGACTTAGAGCACATATCAGTGGAAAGTCCCAGCCCAGCACAAACATATACGTACCACAACAGTGACTTCATTATATTAATAATACAGTTCTTACCAGCGACCCTAAGAATATGAGACTCACAGTCTCTCCTGAAAAGATGGAAATAGATGAGCAATTGGCACCTGTTCCAGACCCAGGAAGGCCTCTGTCCCACAAGAGGATCAACAGACCACAGTGGGCACCTGCCATGATGCTGGTCAGGAGAACAACAAGGTGGAGGAGGGGGTAGAGCCAAGAAATCTCCCTCCACCCTACCAGGGAGAGAAAGGAGTGGGAGAGCCCTCTGTTCCATTACTAACCAGAGAGCTCAGGGGACCCTGAGAGGCTCAAAAAATAAGGTGGGCCACCTGTGTAGAACAGAGATCTACAGAGGCCTGTAGCCAGCACCTCCCAGCATGGAGGGATGAAAGCAAAAGGTGCTTCCAAATAGGAGAGATAGCCAGGATGAGGAAGACTTCAAAGACTACTGTGGTGGAACAGATGAGCCTCAATCTGTCTAGTCATATCCTTGGCCTTAAAAGGCAAAGTGTGCTGTTTTTTCTTCTCTTCCCTTCTCTTCCCTTCCCTTCCCTTCTCTTCTCTTCTCTTCTCTTCTCTTCTCTTCTCTTCTCTTCTCTTCTCTTCTCTTCTCTTCTCTTCTCTTCTCTTCTCTTCTCTTCTCTTCTCTTCTCTTCTCTTCTCTCCTCTCCTCTCCTCTCCTCTCCTCTCCCCTTCCCTTCCCTTCCCTTCCCTTCCCTTCCCTTCCCTTCCCTTCCCTTCCCTTCCTTTCCCTTCCCTTCCCCTCCCTTCCGTTCCCTTCCCTTCTCTCTTCTCCTTCTCCTCTTTCTTCTCCTTCTCCTCCTTCTCTATCTTCTTCTTCTTTTCTCTCTGTCTCTGTCCCTCTGTCTCTCTCTCAGTCTCTGTCTCTGTTTCTCTCTCTGTCTCTGTCTCTGTCTCTCTCTCTCTCTTTCTTCCTCTCTCTCATCTCAGCTGCCACCATTATGCACCAATTTAGCAAAGAATAAGCTTAGTTCCAGTCAAGCAGACCAATTACAGGCCTCCCTCAATATATTCATAGAGTGTGCGCTGGTGATGAACTCCCCAGTCATTCATTACCCTCTTATCAGGGAAAAGGACACTGGTGCATTTTCGTATCATCTCCAAGTTAATTTGAAGCTTTAAACATTTAAGTGTTTTAGATCTTGTAGGCATGGAGGATGGAGTGCAGAGGGAGAAAGAGATAGAATTTATTTATTTACCCTCAGGTAAGATGGAGGATTTTTCTTCTCTCTAAAATAACACTTAACTTTTGAGTGTCTCTATATTTCAAGGAGACACTCACTCTGTCAGTCCATGTCTCAAGCCCGTTGTGACTTAGGAGAAGAGCTCTGTTTGGGAGCTGCTATTGATGAAAGATCCACCTGCCTGCAGTAATCCAGGTGATGAGCCCTGCAGAATTGCCTAGGCTAGTCCTCAGACACAAATCACACCATCCATCTCTGGTCCCACATTTGAAATTGTTGTGGGACTTACCAGAACCTGCTCTTCTTTGGCTTAGCATGATCTCCAGGTCAAAATGAGTCTCCAGAGAAAGACTTGTGCAGAGCACCATTTTGAAACTAAACTACAAAGCCTGATTCATGGAATTAAACATGGCTTCTATACGATCCAACCCAATCCAACAACCATTTACAGTATTAAACACTTGTGGTGCTCCAAACACTGTCATGGGTGTTGAGGATACAGAGGCACGAAAGGACTGGTCCCTGCCTGGAGGAATTTCCATTCCATCAGAGCATGTACATGTAGAAGCCAATGCAACCACCCATGAGTGAAATGATGAAGCCCTATAAGAGGGTGGCAATCCTGTGAGAAGTGAGCGAATGTGAGGCAAGTTGTAGAAGAGAAAGCTCCCTTGGGTGAGGAGGAGGGCAAAGGGATAGAGACGGAAATAACTGTGGCCTAGTAACAAAAGATATGAGTAAGGGGAAGAAAATAAGCGTTTATATGGCACCTACTACTTCTCAGGCACTGCAGGAAGGACTTTGATCCTCACAACAACCCTGACAGGTAGGTTCTATTATGATTCTTATTTTGCAGTTGAGGAAGCTGGGGCAAACAGAGGTTAAGTGACTTGCCCAGGGTCACACAACTACGAAGAGTTGGAAGCTGGACTTGAACTCATGCCATCCTGACTCCAGGCCCTGTGCTCTGTGCATTATGGCACCACCTAGCTGCATCAATAAAACTTTTATGGAGTGAGAAATGTTGTGAAGGTAGAACCAGCAAGACTTGACAGCTGGTTGGATATAGTGAGTGGGAGGAGTCAAGGATCACTCCAAGGTTGTAAACCTGGGAAACAGAAGGATGATGAGGCCCCCAACAGAAATAGGGAAGTTTGGAGAAGGAGCAGGTTGGGATGGGGCACTCAGAGGGCATCTAGTCAGGAACATCTAAAGGGCAGTTGGAGATGTGGCCATGGAACTCAGGAGAGAGGTTAGATCTGCACAGATAGATCCAGGAATTACCGACATAGAGATGGGAATTGAACCTTGTAGAAGTGATCACTAAGGGGAAAGTAGAGAGGGAGAAGAGAAGAGAACCTGTAACAGATCCCTGGGGGACATCCACGTTTAAAGGGTGGGACATGGATGATGATCCAGCAAGGGAGCCCAAGAAGTTGTTAGATAAGTCAGAGTAGAAACGGGAGGGAGATGTGTCCCAAAAGCCTAGGCAGGAGACAGTATCCAAGAGGAGAAAGAGATCAACATTGTCAAAGAAGCCAAGTTCGATGGGAAGCCTGACTCTGGTCTCTTCTCACTTGGCAAGTGTAACAATCTCCTAATTGTCTTCCCCAGTCTCTCCAGTCTATTCTTCATACAATTATCAAAATATTTGTCCTAAGGCACAGATCCGACCAGCCACTTCTATGATAAAATTCTTTCATGGCTCCTAACTACTACTATTGTCTTCCTTCTTCCTTCCTTCAGTATAGATGGCACCTCATCCATGACTTCTCATCCTCTGTGATTGTTCATTGTCTTTCCTCTGAAGGGCAATCCAACATGCCAAAGACCTTCCTCTTATAAGTGACAATGCCCTGACTCAGACTATCCATCTGGTCCCCTTCAACTCCTATAATTCATGATTTTCTCAACGACATTCCTAGTGTCTCTTTTTAGTGGAGCCTAACACTGGACATGTGTTTGCTTCCTACTGGACAGCTTTTTGTTTGCTACCTCCAAGTTCCCTGTATTATATCTTCATAGCTTGTTGTGTTCCAGGATTAATTACCAGATAGCCTTAGCCTCACCCCAGACCATCATTTGTGTCTAAAGGACCTGATTTTTTTTGGTGTCTGAGAGTCCCTTGGGGTCATTAAGAACACTGCACATTTTCCCTAACACTGTCCAGTCTGCTTCGCTTCAATATTCTGAACCCTACTCACTGTCGACCTGAACAGCCTGTCCCAGATGGACCAACCTAAAGGACTGATGAAACAACTAAATTAATAGTTGGGATTATTGTTGTCTTCCATCCATTTAGGTGGATTGTTAGACCAGCTTCATTTGAGTGGTCATGGAACTCATCAAGGATAAGATTTCTATGAAGTTCTGAGGCTTAAAGCAATTACTCCAATATGATCCATGCATCGGTGGACCTCACTATCCCTAGGGAATTCCTATTTTGCTTGGATCTTGCACAGGGCATCAGCTAGGGGAGAGGCAAACATCTAGATCCAACTTGTGAGATTTTGAGATCCTGGGATGTTCCTGGACCTCTGTCAGAGGTATGTATCCTTTGAGTTGTCTAGCGATTAGCTTTCACCAAGCCATTGACATGGTTTAGCCATATCTCTAGGACCCACAGCACACATTTCTAAGATGGCCAGCCAGGCTGTAGGCTCCAGGCTCCAGGCTCTAGCTATGGAACAGATTGAAGTTGCCTGGTGCCCAGAGGGGTTAGACCAATGCTAGTCAGGTCTACTTTCATTTATACCACTCCAAGGTTAATATTCATTTTCTCATTCAGTCCACCCAACCATTTTGTGAGCTGAATAGTGCCAATATCAATTTCCTCATTTTGCAGATGGGAAAACTAAAGTCTAGAGATCCTATTGATGAGAAGAGGAAGGCCCAAGGTCATGAGGCTGATAAGCAATGGAGTACTGACTCAAATCCACTTCTTCTTATTTCAGGTCTGGTGCTCTGTCTACCTTCCTCCCCCTACCTCTTGCACCAATTCCTGGAAGCATCTTCATTAGCGAGTTCTGTTGCCCAAACACTTACTCAGCTTGCTAAACACCAATTCCCATGACCACCATATTGAAGAACATCTGTCATGATAGAATGTGACACAGACACAGCTCACCAGAGAAACACTACATATATTTTGAAAATAAGTTTAAAGCATGAAGAATAGGCAGAACTGGAGCCATGAGACAATTCCACTTCTCTTGGAAAAACAAGCCATTGATTGTTATCCTGGATCCCTGGAGACACCCTATTATCCACATCACTGTTTACACATTCAATTTGGGAACTGTTTTATCATGTTTGGGGGAATGATGGTAACTCATTAGAGAAAATAAAACTCATACCCATGACAACAGGCATCTTTCCCTCAACTAGACAAAAAGATGTTGGAGTTCACAGAAACAGAGAAAGAATCATGGAAGCTCTGAGGTGGGAGGGACCCTCCGAAGTCCCTAAGCCCAATGTATACTGAATCAGGTATCTCCCCAAACAAATCTCTGGCAAGTGGTCAGCCAGCCTTTGCCTTATGATCTTCAAGAAAGTGGCAGGTCACTGCCTCTTCAAGAAGCCCAGTTCCCATACAAACCCAAACTTCCCAAGAGCACTGGCTCTGGAATCAAGAGACATGAATTCAAATACAATTTCTGATACTTGCTGCCTGGGTGACCTTAGACAAATCACTTCATTTCTCTGGGCCTTGGGTTAGCATTTATCTGTCAAATGAAAGGACTGTTATGGATGGCCTCTGAGGGCCCTTCTACCCCCCAGGTCTGTGATCTCTGTCGTTCCTGCAGTGACTGTGCCTTCAACATGTGGTACAAACTGGCCCATGCTATCTAGAACCCTTTCTGCTCCAAATCCACACATTCTTGTCAGCTCCATGAAGAACTGGATAGATGAATGGATGGATGAGTGGATGTATGTATGTACGAGTGGATAGATGGGTGGATGGATAGATGGGTGGATGGATGGATAGACGAATGGGTGGGTAAGCAGTTGGAAGATTAAAGAAAAACAATGATCAAGCACTTCCTATGTGCCAAGTACTGTTCTAAGTGCTAGGGTCACAGATACAAAAGCAAGAAAGTCCCTAATCTCAGGGAGCTCACATTCTAATCATGGAGGCAATGTGTAAGGGATGTTTCAGCTGCAAATCAGGGGAGACAATAACAGGGCAGCTGCAGGGCAGATGGAAGGACCCAGTTAGAGTGACAGGGCAAATGCTAATGCAGGTTCATTGGAGTCATGGCCATGGATTAGGCCGCTAGGTGGCACAGTGGATAGAGCCGAAGGCCAGAAGTTAAGAAGACAGTTCAAATCTAGCCTTAGATACTTAAGAGCTATGTTACTCCAGGGAACTCACTCGCCACCTGCTTGCCTCAGTTTCTTCATCTGTAAAATGGGGATGATAGCACCTACTTCCCAGGGTTGTTGTGAGGATCGAATGCGATAATCATTGTAAAGCCCTTAGCACAGTGCCTGGAACATGGTCAGTGCTATATGAATGTCAGCTGTTATTATTATCTGTTTCAGGTCATTTAGGTCAAGTATTTTGGGGGGCAGGACTTTCTCTGAAAGCTGGGATTGTCAAGGAAGGGTTTCTGAGGTAGCTGCTAGATCAGGTGTCTACAGGGTTTGGTTCCCTGGGTAATGACTATGGGGGCATTGGGCCGGAAGCAAGGCCAGTGGCCTGGAGAGCGTGGCCGTTTCCAGAATTCTCAGGCTCCTGGTCTTGGCATGTCTCTGGGCACAGCGTTCATGCTTCACATTTATATCAAACTCCATGGTGGTAGATCTCCACTTGAGTCCTCTCCTCCTCTGCCCGCCCCTCACACACTGTGCCAGGGGAATCCATACCCTGGCAAATCCTGCCACAAAAGAAAGGCTTGAATGATGGCAGGCTCCCAGCCGCAATATTGCCTTCTACAGTTTACTCTCCCTTGCTCTCCACATCCAGCCTTGTTTTGTCAATTCTGCCTCCACAATCTCTCCCAAATCTGCCCATTGCCTCTGCTCTCAGGGCCACCCCTGACCTGGGTTCAAATCCAGACTCCTGATAATTGATTCAATTCAATGAGTTTTATTATGTATTTAATATTTATGAATTCAATAATATTTACCTATTAAGTATTTAATATTTAATTTAAATTTAATAAGAATTAAGATTAAGTATTAATTTCTTCTCTTTGAAGGTCACTATGAAAACATCTCACACCATCACGGGTAGATTCCCAGATCATAGTGTCTGCTGCCTACCTCCTCCCACATCATTCTCCTTCCTTCCTTAAGGAGTTCATTGCCATTTTCCTCCTCAACCCTTGGTCTTACTTTTTGGAGACTCTGGCATTCATGCCAATGTTCCCCCAAACTGCACAACCTCCCAAATTTTCAGTCCCTTTCACTCCTGTGATCCACCCCAGCCACAGGCTGGGTCAGCTATGCCCTGGACCTCACCAGTGTATTTAATTACCTTGTAGGTACTTTGTACAAATTCTGGGTATATTTATTCTGTATATACTTCTAAATGTCCACAGTGCCTCCCCAAATAGAATGTCAACTTCTTAAGTATAGAGAGTTTGTTCTCCGTACTTCTTTCCCCTTATCCTACTTAGCACAGTGTCTGTTGCACAGTAGACACTTAATAAATGCTTATTTCTTGTTTGCTTTTTCCTTTCTATGTGCAAACATTCTGTTACGTGCTGGGATAGTGTCCAAATCTTCTTTCTGTCTCTATTCAACTGTCTACTACCCTGGCTACAAAGGAAAAAAATGGAAACAGCCCTTGCCCTCAAGGAGCTTACATTCTACTAGGATCCTACATACTGCCCTGTGACTTTGTGCTGATCACTTCGGCACCCTGGACCTCAGTTCTCAAAACAAGAGGGTGACCTTGGGGGTCCCATTTAGCTCTCAGGCTATCATCATTTTTTTTTATATTATAAACTTAAATATTGAAACTTCAACACAAAATAAGTAAAAAAAAAAGAAAACACTGCCATGTCCACAGCAGAACATGAGATACAAGATAAACAATCACAAATTTCTTTTTCAAGAAAGCCTATATAATACTACACGTTGTGTTGAGAGCTGTCTATCTTTTCTTTGCTTCATTGTAAGTTTTCTTTTGTTCTCTGTTGTGCATATTTTACTTTGTCCTTTTTCCTCCTTTACACCCCTCCCTGCAAGGCTAAAAGTAAGCATGGATATATATAGATAGATACATACATATACACACATACACATATAGACATATACACACAAGAATATATATATACATACATACATATACCCTTACATACATACACTTACACATACATATACTTAGATATCTATAATCATACTTATATAGAGACATATACATTCGTGTGCATCTTTGTAAGTCCTCTGTTTCTCTGAGAGTATAAAACCTCTTCCTTCATAAGTCCAAGTCTTTCCATATTTTTCCAAGTCTACCAACTCATTATTTCCTACACCACAGCAATATTCCTCTTATACTGTCTAGTTATTTTAAATAGTCCAAAACAATGCTGATGAATGTGGCTGACACACAATGTAGTTTCCCAATTTTTTTTCTTTTGATTAAGTCTATTTTAATGTTAACTTTGTCTGAGAACCTGATTACCACCCCTGCTCCTTTTCCCCTTACAAATTCTACTCCTAATCTTCATTTTATGTTTGTGTATATCTCTTATTTCCTAGCCCTCCTGACTCCTCTACTTTACTTCTACCTGCTACCTTGCCCTCCTATTACTTTTTTTATTTAGTTTTCAGCATTAATTTTCACAAGAGTTTGAATTATAAAAGGCTATGATCTTCTAGGAAATCATCACATCATTTACTAAGACTCAGAGGAGAGGGGCAAGACCATAATCTTCAGTGGGAGAGACAGTCTTCACTCCCTAGTGACATCACAGATTCTTGACACAAAAAAGGCTTCTTTCAAACATGCATTTCTAGGGTGTGTTCAGGTTCATACAGGGTTTCCCCCACAATTCCACAAGGAAGATAATAAATTATAATTACCAAGCTGAGGCTCATAGGGAACAGTGGCTTGCCTAGGGTCACCTTGCTCTGCTGGGCGAGAGTTGGGACTCAATGGCAGTTCTTGGAATTCCAAGACTCGTGTTCTTTGCTCAGCACCACTGAGGGTGTTGGGACTTGGAATGAAAATCCTTCAGTATCCTCCCTGCAGAGTGTAATAATATGTCCCATTTCTATAAGTGCTTCCCATGTGCCAGACATCGTGCCAAGTATCTTATAATTATTATCTCACCTGATCCCCACAACCACCTGGGAGATAGGGCCAATTTTTATTCTTATTTTACACAAGAGGAAATTGAGGTAAACAGAGGTTAAGAGAGTTGCTGATCTGAGGTTCCATTTGAACTCATGTCTTCCTGGTTTTTCTTCTTTTTTTGTTTCGAACTTGGTATCCCTGGTACCCAACACAGTGTCCAGTGTGGAATGGGTACTTGATAAATGTTTGTCAAATTCAATTCACTCTGGGACTTACTACGTGACCTTAAGCAAGTTTCTTCCCCCCTTTGGGTCTGAGTTTTCTCTTCTGTAAAAGAAAGGGGAGTGGGCCAGGGTGACTACATGACCTCCAAGACTGTTTCCATCTTGGGGAGCTTCAGATCTGCTTTCCTGTGTGGCTCTCAGTGAAGCCTCAGGCAGCTGGTTCCTCTAGCTGTCTTCATATTACATCTCACAGGAATTGAATGGGCTGTTTGCAAAGTCAAAACCTTTGCCTATGATTAGGCTGCATACTTCTCTTGTGTGTGTGGCAGCAGTGGCCAAGATTTCATTTATTCCACTAATGAGTTGGGGGAGATGAAGTCTTCATTTCTGCTCTGGTTCACTGTGGCCTCCTCCTTCTCCATTTATATTAGGTTTGCTTCGAAGCCTCTGAATGAGAGACTCCTGGAATTCATGGACTTCAGTTCATTTACTCAAACAAACTGAGGTTGATTTTTTAAGCTGCTACTGTTTAGAAATCAGCCTTCTTTCATTTGCCCTAGGTAGCGACTCAACAGGCTAGCTTCCTAGAATCTCTTCCTTCATGGCCTTCCCCTAAGCTTTCTGCCCTGTTTTACCTCCCAGGTTCCAGGAGGGGGACTTGGTCTGGCCCCCCAGTGCTCCTCTCTTCTGAAACTCCCTGGGCACTCTCCACCCAGATTCCCTACCAGAGGATTCTTTCTCCACATGTTTGTACCTGCTTATCTGTGTAAGCATTGTTTTTCCCCATGGAATGTAAGCTTCTGGAGGGCAGGGATTATTTTACTTTTGTCTTTGCAGCAGGTGTTTAATAGATGCCTACTGATTGAGGGATTGTTAAATGGTATGGCACTCTCTAGATGTTCTTTGAAGAAATGAATATCAGCAGGGGAAGACTCATCTGACCTGAGGCAGAACAAAGAAAGCAGAAACAGGAGAACCGTCTACACAGTGACCACAACAATATAAATCGAAACAACATCAAAAGGCAGCTGAACTCTGATTAACCGTGATGAACAGCCTGGATCCTAGACAGCAGATTATGATGCTCCAGAACTCCCTCCTATTGGGAGAGAAGTAGATGACTATGAATGCTGAGTGCCGTGTTTACTGTGTGATACCATCACTCTGTTAGGGTTTTTAACTATTACTTTTATTCGTTACAAGGAAGGTTTCAAGGAGGGGGAAGATATCAAGAAATAACTGTGATATGAAAATAAAAGGCATCAGTATGATCTTTCTGAAGCTCATTTATAGGAAATGAGATCTTTGTCCTGGAAAGAAGACCTGGGGAGACACAAAAACTGTCTTCAGATATTGGATGGGCTGGTATGGTGAAGAAAGATTATGTTGGTCTGTTTAGCCTCAAAGAGAAGAACCAGGTGCAATGGGTAGAAGCTGCCAAAGGGCCAATGTAAGCCTGCTGTCAGGAAAGACATGCTGACTTTCAGTACTGTCCCAGAGTGGATAGCTGCCTCAGGAGGTGGTGGGTGCCCCCTTGTGGCAGGTCTTCAAGCAGAGGCTGACTGACCTCTAATCAAAGACGCCCTAGAGGGGGATTCTTGTTCAGGGAATGGCAGGGCAAGATAGCCTTGAGGTCTTTCGAGCTCTGACATTCAGCAGTTCAATGATCATTCCCACCCCCTCCCCACCCCAGAAATGGACTTCCCACATCCGTAGCAGTTCTTGCCTGCCATGTATTTGAGAAATTCTGGTCTCGTTAGCAAAATAGCATGTCATTAAGCTGAAAAGGCAACAGTTGATGAGATAAAGCATCAACGGGGATCCCCATCTTTTGCTTTTCCATGGACCATTTAATAATTAACCACATTTTTAAAGGCTGGCTGATGCTTGAGCACAGATTCAGCCCTGACTTAGTCACAGGAGGGGTAGCTCACCTTTTATTTTCCTTGGAGATGTTCACCAGCAGTAAAAACCACAGGGATGCTCCTTCCTTCCACTGGTCAGACTTCTTTGCAAGTCAGAGCTGCTCATTGTCCATACCATGCTGGGGCTAAAGAAACAATCTAAGCCAATGAGCACAGCAGGAGTTGAGGGAGGCCAGCAGGAGGCAGGAGGCAGGAGGCAGGAAGCACTCTTGGTCTGCTGGGAATGAGCATTTGTACCTGCCATTTTTAAGACAATCAGAGCTGAGGAGTGTGGCCCTTTAAGGTTTGCAGAACAAAGTGCTTTACTTGGATTTTCTCCTTTGACTCAAAACCATAGGGCCATAGGTTTAGAGCTGGAAGGGAGCACTGGGTCTGTCTGGTTCAATCCCGTTTGACAGATGACGAAAGTGGGTAGCCACACCAGAGAGGTGTGGCTACTCGTCCAAGGTCACACAGGGAGCCCGTAATAGACCTGGGATTTGGTAACTCCAGTCCAGGGCTTTTTCCATTGTTCCACACCTCTGTGGTAGTGTCCCCAGCATGATGCAAGGATGGGGTCAAGAAGACCTAGGTTTGAATCCCATATCTGACATTTCCAGCTATGTGACCACAGGCAGGTGATACAACCTCCTTCAGCCTCAGTCTCCTCAGTGGTAAAAATTACACTCATTCCCATTAGTACCTTATTTGGTTGTAACAAGGATAAAACCAGACAACTGAGGCAAAATGCAAACTTTAATGCCCCCAAAGAATGTCAGATATCATTATTGAGGGGCAGTAAGACCTAGTTAAGGCAATCAAGAAGCATTGGTTTAATACCTACTATGTGCCATTGTGAGGCTCCAATAAGGTAATATGAGTAAAGCACTTTGCAAATGTTACATTGCTATGTTAATGTCAAGTGCCATTATTAGTCTCCTTCTGTCTGCATTACCTTATTTTTCCTCTCCTGGTGGGAGGTGAGAGCATGACCAAGGTTGGCTGGGTCTTAGAGATAGATCCTCCAGTTCAACCCATCGTTTTATAAATGAGAAAACTGAGGCTCAGATAAGTTAAGTGATGGTCTTGCCCAAAGGCACATAAGTAGTTGTAACAACAATTTGGCTGGCAGCTGTAGTGGGGGTGAAAGATTAACACAAACCCAACAAGAGCTGCCAGCACAGGTTCTTTTGATCTGCTTTACTAAGGAAAGTGATGTGAAGGGATTGACAATCTTACTGCAATCCAACACACAAATATCATTCACTTAGTTCAGGAGGAAAAACCAGAACCCTGAACTTCAGAGCAAATACAAACAAATTACAAATACACATTAGAAACAGGCCCAATCACAATTCATAGTTACCAGGAATGCATCAACATCTGGGTTGATGAACCAGGAGGCTCTTAGAGTGGCTGCCCAGAGCCTCCATAGGGAGAACGCCAGCCTCTGGGTTTATATATCAAGTTCAGGTGACACACATGTGACTCACCCATGTGACCTAAAAGCATCACAAAAATGTGACTTAAACCCACATGGTCTAAAAGCTTCTGATGTCATAAACATGTCACTCAAACCCATGTAAACCAGGCTTTCCCCCTGAGGTAAGGAGGTCATCAAGGACTCCTAATTTAATCAAGGAAACAAAGGCCAAGCTCTTCAGGGGCACTTAATTAAGTGCTAAAAGAGAAAACAGAAAAAAAAAGTCCCACCTTAATTAATGTTATAGTAGTATGTGAAAGAAGTGCAATTTGAACCCACATCACATAGATGTAGAGCCAGAAGGGAACTCAGAGATACATTATTGTGTTGGCAACCAAAAATGGGCTCCTTAGCACTTAGTCAACAAGTGCCCTTGACTAGTTTGGCTTTTTCCCCTGAACTGAATGCTGTTTGTATGTTGGACTGGAGTAAGCTTGTTGGCCCCTTCACCTTGCTTCCCTTGCTTAAGCTGATGGAAAGAACCTGTGCTTTCCCGGTCAACCCCTTCACCTTGCTTAAGCTGATGGAAAGAACCTGTGCTTTCCTGGTCAACCCCTTCACCTTGCTTAAGCTGATGGAAAGAACCTGTGCTTTCCTGGTCAACCCCTTCACCTTGCTTAAGCAGATTGAAAGAACCTGTGCTTTCCCCGGCGTACCTTACACCCCCGCAGAAGCAGGATGGTTAAAAGCAGCTCCCGTTGGAGCCAGAGGCTGCTATAGCCACGGCCACGGCCACGGCCACAGCTGAAGCAGGAGCTGCCAGTAGCAGAGCTGACCTACGGGAGGAAGCTGAACAAAGACTTCAGGCCAGTGGGTAATCTTTTTACCATAGAGGGGGAAGCATGATTTTGCTTTACGCAATCATGCTTCTCTGTAGCCTCCTGGTTACTCTTTCAAGGCATACTTATTGGGCCTGGAAGCTTTTGATCAATATATCAAAATGGGGTTGCTGGTTCATGGGTTGGTTACTGTGGAGCCTAAATATATGTTTTGATTCTTCTGCCTTCTACTTTGAGAGTTTCTTATATCCGGCGGTTCCATACCTTTCAGACATGTTTATGATCCTCTTTGAGATTATAAACTCTGCCCTCCTAATACAATTATATAAGTATTAACTATTATTATACCATTAATGTTTAATATTTGTTTATATTATTTGAAATTATTAATATTTACTAATTATTATATTAATAATTAACTATAACTATGGTTATTTACTTTTAATGTTTTCTTAGACAAAAATGACCATAATCATTTAAACAGAAATTGATGGATATAATCTAACAAGCAAAGACCTCAGCTTCTGGACACTCAGCTGGGCCCCAGAAGAAATGACCCAGGGAAGCGGGTGAAAGTTGTAGAGAGTCTGATTCAGGTTTGATGCCAGGAAGAACTCTCTACCAAGGAGGGCTGTCCCCAAGTAGAATGGGCTCCCTTGATAGGGAGTAAGTACTCCATCACAGTAGGGCTTCGAGCAGAGACCATAGGACCACTAGTTCAAGAGGGTATAGAAGGACTTCCTGTTTGGGTGTAGGTTGGACCAGATGTTTCAAAGGGCCCAGCCAACTTTGGGATTGTGGGGTTCTATAATTTGGAGAAAGATAGCACCCCTTACACTGTACCTCACCGGAGCTATATCTCAGAGTCAGCACCTGCCTGGAGTGTTGTTGGAATGCTAAAGGAGAGGAAATCTGGTCTCATTCCTTCACGCCACTGTCAGTAGAACCAAACAGCCAGCCAACCCAACAAGCAAGTCCAGAATTCATTGGCCAAATATACTGGTCCAGTCCACTAGGATGGTGGACATCCGGGTACATGGGGATATTCTTTGATAGATCATTTTTCTAACTCTTGAAACAACACAGGGAAATAGGAAAAGGACAGCCCATGAAACCAGAGGCCATGGGTTTGCGTCTTAACTCTGCTACTAAATGGTAAAATGGAACCTTGTTGGACAAATGATTGCTTTCTTGTGAGATATCTTCCCACTTTGACTGTGAGCTCTTTGAGACCAGGGATTATCTTTTTTTTTTCCTTTACATCCCCAGTGCTTAGCATAGTACCTGATACATTACTAGGTGCTTTAATAAATGCTACTTAGGTGACTGACTTTTTTCTGACCTCAATTTCCTTATTTGGTAATAAGAGCCTGGGACTCAAAACCCTGTAAGAACCCTCCCAGTTCTATCATGTCATAGTTCTATGACTATCTCCCTGCCCCGACACACACACACTTTGCTTGACCCTTCCTTCCTGAATGCCCTAAATCTATATAGAGAAGCATAGGTTACAATGTCAGATGTGGGAGTTTGTCAACTCAATTAATGGAGTCAGTTTAATTTGCTTTTTTTTTTTTAAAAATGATGCTTAATTTTGGTCTGAAGCACAGAAAGAACTTGGAATATGAAGCTTTAAAGTGGCAAATAGATATGTCTGACATGACTCTAATTATAGATCAAGAACTGTGTAATGAAGTATGAGATAACAGCATGACTAGAAACTCTGGGAGTGACAGCTATGATTGGAAAGTGCTTTCTGCTTCTAGTTTTGCTTTTAAATTCAACATAGATATATACATACAGGCAAACGCGGTTTTAAAGATAGTGCATTTTTGACAAATTGAAGATTTGTGGCAAACTGCTCCTGTATCTTTGCCACACACAGACACACACATGGACACACACACGGACACACACACACAACCAAGTGGGGTCACAATAAGTTGGGCATGACCAAAATGACTGAACAACAATGATTACCTTACAATGGCCTCAAAGTGTTCAAGTGAAAGGAAAAGTCAGTTGAAACAACAAACTTCATTATTCTTATTTTAAGAAATTGCCCCAGTAACCCCAGCCTTCAGCAGCCACCGCCCCGATCATTTAGCCTCCACTGACATCGAGGTAAGATCCTCCACCAACATAAAGCTCACAGCTGAGAAGAAGACTCAGATGACTGTTAGCATTTTTAGCAATAAATTGTTCTTTTATTAAGGTATGTACATTGGGGTTTTTCTAGACATTATATTATTGCACATTTAATAGACTATCATATAGGATAAACATAACTTTTATATGCACTGGAGAATGAAAAAATTCATGTGACTCTCTTTATTGAGATAATCACTTTATTGTGGTGGTCTGGAACCAAACCCACATCTCTGAGGTATGCCTGCACTTGGTGTTACTGCTTACCTAGCAATCTTTCACTGAAGATAATTCATATGTTCTTTACAGGTACTTACATAATTTCCTTGAGGGTAGAGATTTCCAATTTTTCTTTTCATCCCCAGTACTTACTACTGTTTGGCACTTAGTAGGCACTTTGTTGATTGATAATAGAAAGGCATCTGACTATGAAAACTGTCGCCCACTAGGAACAACTAAGATGAGCAGGCATTTGCATTGATTTCCTTTGGAATCCTCTCTAATTATGACAATAAGGCACTCTTTAAACCTTCCTCCTTAATTAGGTTCTGCCAGAAAGGAAGAAAAATGTGATGTGCAGAATGAATAACTTGCCATGGACCTCTATGCACCAGGGTCAATATCCCCCAAAGCCCCATTAAAATGGTCTCTTGCCTGAGACTGTCCTCATGTTTGACCAGAGGTCTTTCAAAGGAGTTGAAACTGACGTATCAGCTGACTGGTAAACTGATGGTGCCTTCACGTTGAGCCCTAGACGTGGCAGTCAGGCATTAAATGACAGGTCTTTACTGTAACAGTTCATTTTGATACAAACAATAGAACCAGAAATGACCCGATAGATTCCTTTCACCCTTCCAGTTCACTTTTGCCACTGGTTCTGTGAGCTCCCAGCTCACAGGAGAAGGATATACTCCTTTAAAACAACATGCCAGGAGGACAAAGACTGGGGCCGCCTGTTATGAAGCTCATATTGTCAACTCCAGGGGGCAGGAAATATATTTCTCATAATTTGCCCTGACACCCTTTCTAGAGGATGATTGCTTTCTCCCTCCCTTGGGAGGATTGCTGCAAGAGTAAGCTTCAGGACTTAGCGTACAGAAGGCTGAGGGCCATCTGTTAGATAGAGACAACTTCCATTAGGGGTAATGGGATTGAATGGATGCTGCCTACGACTTCAGCTATGAGATGGAGGATTTCACTAAATCGATCCTAATCCTACTGACATGCATTTCCATAGCTCCTTCCTCTGTGTTTTCCAGTTTAGAAATTATTTAGGAAGGGGATGCCCTGCCATGTTCATGCTAACTGGTAACCTGGGAGACAAGAAGCCTGGGTACAGCCTCCAAATGTGTAGCCAGGAGGTAGATTGGGCACTTCAAGACACTGGCTCAGTACCTAATAGGGCAGGTGCTCCCTGCTAACACCAATCTTCAGGTAATGATCAGGAGAGAGGGAACTGCTGAAAACAGGCAGAAGGTCGGTGTCTAGGCAGGCCTGGTACAGGGAGGAGACACAATTTTCAACTCTTGTTATCTCCTCAGCAATTAAACCCATGGAATCACAAGCCTCAGAAGCAGGAGACTTAAAGGATTATCTGGCCCAACCCTCTCCCTTTGCAGGTATTCTAATCCACAGCAGCTGTTCTGGGTGATTTGGAGGCTTCCACAGAAGTGGAAGGCCAGTAAATGCTGAGAGCAAAAGGCCTTTATTGGGCACTGTTGATCAGGCAGGACTGATGAGAGCTGGGGGCACAAGGAAGAAGGGACAAAGGTACATCTGAGTCACTGTCAGGAGGAGGCCAGATGTGCTTCAGACCATGGCAATCAGAGAAAGGCAATCAGTCATTCAGTGATGGTGGACATGCACCATGTGAGAAGGTTGGAACAGACAATCTTTAAATCTCTTCTAGCTCTAAATCTCATGATTCTATGGTTCTAACAAGTAACATCCAGACACTAAAAGCAAAAGAAATAGGAAGGAAAATATGGTTTCCACCCAAGTCATGCCAGGCTCTCACCACTTGTAATGCAGGACAGGTACACCAAGGCTCCCACACAAGAGAGGAGGTGCAGGCTGGAGGCAAAGTTCAGTGGTTTCCTATGGAGAGATGGCATTTCTAGAAGGTAATCTGGAATGGAATCAACATATTTGAAGTGCCTACTATGTGCCAGGCGCTGTGCTAAGCACTTTACCGATACTATCTTATTTGATCCTCTAACTATTTTTCTCATCTGTGTTTCTACCTCTAATATCACAGACAGTTATGACACTGGAAGTTCCCACTCTGGAAGATTTCAAATATGAATGAAAAAGTATTTATTAAGTACCCAGTGCGCGCTAGGGGTGGGCTAGGGGTACAAAAAGGGTCAAACGCACAGCTCCTGCATTCGAGGAGCTCAGTTAGTCCATCAATAAGCATTTGGTAAGCTCCTACTTGATGCCAGGCACTGGCCAAACACTGGGGAAACTAAAAAGAGGCAGAAGACAGTCCTTGCCTTTAAGGAGTTTACAATCCAATGAGGGAGAGCAACAAGCAAAACAATTTTGCACAAACTATGCGCAGGATAAAAAGGAAATAAATAAAAAAGGGAAAGAACTAGAATTAAGAGAGGTTGGAAAAGGCTTCCCATAAAATGTGGGACTTCAGTTGGAAGTCAGGGATGTAGGTAGTTAGGGCACAGGAGGGAGAACCTTCCAAGCATGGGGGAGCGTAAGCCAAAGAGAATGTCCGGAGCTGAGAGGTGGAGGGGCTTTGTTCGTGGAACAGACAGGAGCCGGTGTTACTGGATGGAAGAGTCTGTTGAGGGGTGAGGTGTGAGGAGACTGGAAAGGTGGGGGAGGGGGTAGAGACCAAAGATAAGAGAGGATGGAGGTGATAGATTCACATTCTAATGGGGAAGACAACATATAAATAAATAGGCACGTGCCATATGTACACACACATGCAGGATCAATAAATGGGAGGTAACCTCAGAGGGAAGGGTCCGCATGAGCAGTGGGGAAGGGAGGACCAGCAAAGACCTCTTTTTTTTTCCATTTTCCACATTTTTTTCTATATGTCTACTTCCCCTCCCCCAAGTGAACAATTTTTTTAACCTTTGTAATAAATGTACATAACTAGAAAACGAATTCCCACGTTGACCATGTCCAAAGCTATGGCACCATACTTCTGCTTCAGTCCTTTAGATGCGTGGTTTATCATTGCACATCCATACAAGTTCTAAAGGCTTTCAAAGTTGTTTTTCCAATGCTATTATCATTGTATAAATTGTTCTCCTAAGTCACCCCACTTTGCATCACTTAGTTCATAGAGGCCTTCCTTGTTTCCTCTAAAATGATCCATTTTATCTTTTCTTCTGGTACAATAATGTTCCATTAAATTCACATGCCACATTTTGTTTAGCCATTTTCCAGTAGGTAGGCACCCCTTTAGTTTCCAGCTCCTTGCAACCACAAAAAGACGTCTCATATTTTTACACATATTTTTACACATTACTTACACTTACTTTCCAATTCTGTCATCTTTGACAATCTCCTGGGTGTGAAATGGAACCTCAGAGTTTCTTGAATTTGCATTTTCCAATCATTTGTAATTCAGAGGACTTTTTCCTGTAAAACTGCTTATTCATATCCTTTGACCATCTATCTATTGGAGAATAATTTCTAGTTTTGTAAATTTGCAACAATTCTTTACATACCTTGGATATGAGAACTTTATCAGATGAATTTGCCAAAAAGTTTTTCCCCCAGCAAACTGTTTCCCTTATCATTTTAACTATATTAATTTTGCTACCACAAAAAAAAAAAACTTTTTAATTTTGTATAATCAAAATTGTCCCTTTTATTCCTGTGATCCTCTATATCACTTGTTTGGTCCTAAGTTCTTCCCCTATCCATAGTTATGAAAAGTATTTTCTTCCTTGATCCTCTAATGTTGCTTTAGATGTCACCTTGTCTAAGTCATATATCTGCATGAAGTTTATCTTGGCATAGGGTATGAGATGTTGGTCTACACCTACTTTCTGCCAGATTGCTTTCTTTGAGAAATAGTGAGTTCTTGGCCCAGTAACTGGGATTTGGCAGGTTTTTCAAGATTGCTCCTCTGTTAAGCTGCTACTGTATATTGTGGACCTAATGTTCTACTCTTCAAACTCTCTACTTCTTAACCAGCACCAGATTGTTTTTAATGACAAGCTTGGCAATATAATTTGAGATGTAATCTATATTGTAATTGATTGTAATCTAATCAGTTTTGTAATCTATATATTTATATCTTTGTAAATAATTATTCATTTCTTCTAAGTTACAAGTTTATTAGCATATATTTGGTCAAAACGGTTTCTGATAATTTCTTCTCCAAGTGTTGCAAATTCTCCTTTTTTTTTGCTTTTGATATGAACAATTTGCTTTTTCTGTTCTTAAATAACATTAGGTACTTGTGCATTTTATCAATTTTATTTATCTATTTCATTTTTGCTTTCAATTTTATTTATTTTTACATTTCTAATATTTTTACTTTGGGGTTTAGTTGGTGGATTTTGACTCTTCTTCCAGATTTTTTAGTTGTGTGCCCACTTCATCAATTCTCTTTTGTTGATGAAAGTGTTCTGAACCATACATTTCCTTATAAGGACTGCATTAGCTGTATCCCATGAGTTTTAATATGTATGTGTATATATATATATATACATATATATATACGTATATATATATATACATATATATATACGTATATATATGTATATATATATATATTATTGTCATGTTATTTGATGAAATGTTCAATTATTTCTCTAATTTGTTCTTTGGTCCTCAGCTCGGAACAGCTTCTTTCAGAGCGTGGGATTTGTGTTGTTTTGAAGGAAGCTAAGAAAGCCATTGAGGAGGGAAAGTCTTCCAGACAAGGGGGACAGCCAACGCAAAGGAAGGGAATTAGAAAATGGCGTGTCATATGCAAGGAATAGGAAGAAGGCCACTGTTGATGGATTGTAGAGTACAGGAGGAAAGTCAAGGGTAAGAAGACTGGAAAGGTAAAAAGGGCCCCCTTGGGAAGACCTTTCAATGCCAAAGAGAGGTAATAGGGAGCAACTGTAATTGAGTGAGCAGGGAAATGACCTGATTAGAACTACGCTTTGGGAAAATCACTTTCCAGCTGAATGGAGGAGGGATTAGAATGGGGGAAAACACGGCAGGGAGACCGACCAGAAAACTATTACAGTAGTCTAGTCCTGAGGTGATGAGAGCCTGCATCAGCATGATGGGATGGAACTGATGTATGGGAGGGGAAAAAGATTATTCTTTACAAGAGGAGGCGAATTCTTGGAGGAAGCTAGAGGAGAAACTAGCTCAGGGGTCAGTAGGAAGGGAAGCGATCAGAATAGAAGGTAGGGACTGGTAGAAGCCATAAGGAGAAGTCAGTGTGATGGTAGGGAACCTGGAGAATTCCTTTCCATTATAGATAATATTCTGGCCTCTTCATCCTTGCTCAGGTCTTTCTCTTTCCTGTAACATTCTCCTCCTTGCCCCACTTAACTTTTAAGGTTTAGTTCATATGACATTGTTACCACAACTTGGAAAATAGGGACACTGATCTGTGGATCAGGGAAGACAGCGACTACTGCCCTCAGTGTTGAAAAGGGGCCCAATCTCCCTGGATGTCAGAGACTGCGCATTGTGTGGGCTAGTGGGCCAGTGGTCATACAATGGCTTCATGTGGCATGTCAGGAGAGACCTCAAGAGAGCCAGGCAAGGACTCCTTCTGGGGAAGAGCAGGGTGCTCAGGGACTACTTGCTTCCCCCATGAGTCTGGGTCAATGTTCTCTTGCCCCAAGTGTCTTGAGATGCACCATGCCAGAATCTGTCTGGCATTCCAAATCTTAAAGGACAGCAAGGAGCTGGACATTGAAGCGACATCTGCAGCCTTACCAACTGCTTCTGGACCTTCTCTTATTCTCCAGGGCCACCTGAGGCAGCTAGAGAGCCCCACATTCACTCCCCAGCCAGAATAAGTCTCTCCTGCCTGGAAACTCATTTGGCATTTGTCATATTTTGTGGCTGGGCACACATAGAAACTGTTTCCTGCGCCTGTCCATGATCCCTCCCACTCATGGTGCCTCCCCACAAATTACTCTGTGTCTACTGTGTGTGTGTATGTACACACACATATATATACATATATGCAATATATAACTTGTTCGTGTACATGTAAAGCTTGTGTGTATGTGCATCCATCCATCCATATATATACATATTAGTCAGATATATGTTGTCTCCTCCAATAGAATGTGAGTTTGGAGGAGCAGAGACTGTTTCTCTCCTGTCTTTATATCATTAACACTTAGCACAAGGCCTGGCATGCAGTAGTTGTTTAATAAATGCATGTTGATTGGCAGGCAGATTTTTAAGTGCTCCAGGCTCCTTGTAGGCAGGATAGCTCCTTTTTATCTCCCACTAGGGATAGTCTAGGACAGTGCCTCACACACAGAAAGTGTTGCAATAATGGTTGTCTGATTAATTAACGATCTCATTCTCACTGGGTGTACAGTAGAGCCTTTCCTTTCAATCCCCTCTTTTAGCTAGACCCCGTATCCGGCTGTATGCCCACAGAGGGCGCCATGTTGGGAAGTCATCCAAGACTTCAGAAAGTGCAGTTATCTTTGGGTCTGTAGTCAACCCTAATGTGGAAACGTGAGGAGGTGGAGTGGGATTGTAGCTTTGTCTTTTTTTTTTTTATTAGATGGGAAATGAGATGTTTGACAGTGATAACCTACTAGAAGAGGAAAGCAAATAGATTGCTGTCAGGAGAAAAAAAACACAAATTTATAAGAGTAAGAGATGATCAGAGAAGCATCAGGCTTCATCTGAAATGATAGAGTGAGTATGTGTTCTCCCAAGAGACTGTGCTGAGAAAGACAAAAATGATAGAGATATGAATCGACTTTATTTCCCTCCAGTCAGGGGGGAAAAGAGGCCCATTTTCCTTGTCTCTGCTCCCCTCTCTGGAATCTATGAATATAAAAATCCAAAGGTGGGATTGGAGAGTGCTTTTCATTCTTGCTGATTCTTTTCCAATGAAAGGGACCCAAGGTTGGGCTTGTGAATAGGGAAACTTGTGTTTCATGAAAAGGAAACCCCTGAGAGTCCTCTTCTGACTTCACACAAGTCTACCAGGGATTCTCAAGCTAGAGAGGGCTCATGTCTGCTACAACAAACAAACAAACAACAGAAAGGCAATGGGCCTCCTCAGTGGGAGCAGGACTCATATCCTGAGCTGCCAATCCCCTCTGGCCCCACTCCCAAAGAGTCCGAGCCCCACTGCTTGTGAGGGCACTTTCACAGCCTTCAGCTCCAGAGAGTATTTCCTTCTGCTGGAAGACGAGACTCAGGAGTGACATGAGTTTGAGTCTTGTCTCTGACACTACAGCTACATAACCTAGCGGACTCGGGTTCTCCATCTATAAAATCTAGGTAATGACAACCTTTACCTCACACAGTTGTCTGGAGAATCAAATGAGATAATATTGGGAAAACTCTTTGGAAACCTTAATGCACTAGATAAACACTAGCGGCTGCTCCTCCTGCTACCACCACCACCGCCGCCACCACCACTACTACTGCTGCTACTACTACTACTACTACTACTTACTAACACCTCCACCACCACCACCACTATCACCACCACCATTACTACTACTATCACCACTACCACCACCACCACCACCACCACCACCACCACTACTACCTTCTACCTCAAAACGAGTGAGTTGGACTCTGTGATCTCTACTAGTTCTGAGACATAATATCCTCTGATACTTTTATCTGGATTAAAGAAGGAATGATTGACAACCAAGACCATTAGGAAAAAGTCATAGGATAGAACCTGGGAGATGGGCCATCATGGGGAGAGGGACACCGAAAAGCAGAGGAGAGAAGATCCCATGGACAAAGCAGGAGGCCTCCCCAATTTGGGCTTAGTTGCAGATCTGTGACCACAGTTTTCTCAGTGCCCATTGACATAAACAGTGACATATATACCAGTGGTCAGTTCTCCCCCATCCTCAAAAAGCCCTCACTTGAGCCCTCTATCCCCACTAGCAATCACCCCATATCTTGCCTCCCTTTTGTGGCTGAACTCCTCAAAAGGTGTCTTCAATAGGTACCTCTACTTCCTTTCCCCTCCCTCTCTCCTATTAACTACAGTCTGGCTTCCAGCTTCCTCATCCCACCAAACCTGCCCTCTCCAAAGTTACTGATGATCTCCTATTGCCAGATCCAATGACCTCATACTTCTAGGCCTCTCTGCAGCCTGTCAATCATTCTCTTCTCTTGATCCATCCTTGATACTCCCTTCTAATTTGTTGTGATATTGCCTTTCTTTGCATGGTGTCTCCTGCAGTAGGCCATGAGTTCCCTGAAAGGACTGATTATTACTTTCCTTTATATTACCAGCACTTAGGATGGAGCCTGGCAGAGAGTAGGCACTTAATGTTAATTGAAGTTGGCTGATTGACTGCCCACTTGCGAATCGGCAGCCTTTTTCTCCTTTCTTAAATGTCTTACAGAACAATAGGGGAGAGTGAACAGAACACCTGACTTAGAGTCGAGAAGGCCCCTCTCCTGATATTAACTAGCTGTGTGATCTGAAAGAAATGATTAGTAATAACCAATGATTAGGGGAGATCCAGAGCCTTCACCTTTTTCTAAAGTCTTCATTTCAAGGCTCAGAAGGATGGGGCTGAAGTGAGCAGATAGGATTGACATTCTCCTTGGTCTTATTCAGACCCACCCAATCTTATAAGGAGTTTGATCTAAGGTGGGGAAGCCCATTTTGTTCTGCAAAGGTTTGGGTGGGAATAAAGTCTTAGATTAGATTGTCCAAGGCCAGGCCATTTAGAAATAAAGTAAGTAACAAAGTTACATTCCCCAACCCTTCGTTAGAATAGGTCTATCTCCCATTGTAATATTGATCCTCTCTCATTAACTGTTAACCAATCGGAGTTGATCATCATCCTCAGGAACACCCACTCTTCCAAGGGCATATAAACTGTGAGCCCATTGCCTTGAGGAATTATTGGCATTTGAGAGTATCAGTGACCCTTTTATTAATAAAATGCTAGCATTATTCATAAAATGATTAATTTCCCAGAAATGATGTCTCTTGAACCTTTTAAATGTCACTGATCACAGACAAGTCATTCACTTACCCCTTTAAGCCTCCATTTCCTCATCTGTAAAATGGAGCCAATAATAGCTACAATTCCTATCTTACAGGGTTATGTGAAGGCTCAGATTACATCATGTGCATCAGAGATGCCCAGGTACTCTAGAAATGTTGGTTATTATTGTCATTCTGGTCTCCTCAGGCATCCTTGAAGTCTAAGAGACCTCACTCCTTTTCTTCCATACTAAGGAGCTGATGTTTTTTTCCAAAACTGTCTAGTACACACAGAATATGAAAACCAGTAGAGCAGAAATGAAAGAAGCAAGGCCATTCCCCAGAACCTCGTTTTTCTCTTCATGATGTGCAAATAATTTTATCAGTGTAAGTATCAGCAAATCTCACCTCAGTCGGAGCATTTTCAGTTGGCTCAGACTCCAGTTACACAATAAAAGATGGGTCCCTGCTTCTACCTGGCAACTGAGGGCTACCTTCTAACTGAATTGACAAGGGCCAGGAGGCCTGGGATTTTGTCAGGGACCCTAAGCCATCCAATGACCTTAACTGGCACTTCTCTTTATCTGGTTATGTCTGGTTCCATTTAAGAGTGAGCCCTCAGGAGAGCCGCTGAATATATTCTGACTCTGGGGGTTCATCCATCATGAAAAAAAGGCCTGCCAGAGAGTCTGTTTTCTTCCAACAGTCACATATCAATGGAGCACTTCAGGATGTTCTGATGGACAGTGGGTGCTGGGATTTAGGCTCTGTGGACAGTCAGTGCTCATGGGAAGATCTGGGTTCAAGTCCCAGTGCTCCCATGTATTTGCTGTTTGGTCTCTGGTCATCAGGTTCTAGCTCTGGCAACGAGGAGAATTTACAGTTGTGTAGTACAAGCCTTTCAGGTTTATTATCGTTATCAGCTAGCCTTAGTATAGTGCTGTTTTACAAAATACTTTACAAATCTCATCTCATTTTTCCCTCACAATGACCCTATAAGGCAAGGGCTATTAGCTTGCCCATTTTACACATGAGGAAACAGACAAAAGCTAAGTGATTCATCCAGGATCACACAACTAGTAAGTGTTTGGGGTTGGATTTATACTCAGTCTTCCTGACTCCACATCCAGGGTTCTATCCACTGAGACATTTAGCTCCTCCCACATTATTTCCTCAGAGTCTCTCTGGGAGGTAAAAGACAAACTGACTTCACTTAGTTCCTTCCCTTCATTTTTCAGATGAGAAAATGGGGAGGGGGATCAGAGAGGCAGGAAGTGATTTGTTCAAGGTCACCCAGCTGGTAAGCATCAGTCAGTTCCTTTTCTCTCTTCACTCCTATAGTAAATTGCAGAGTTGGAAATTTGAACCCTGGTCTTTTCACTCTAAATCCAATGTTCTTTTCACAACATTCTGTCTCAGAGGTCTTTCCCAATTTACACATTCTATGATTCGGTCTTTCATGGTGGAAACATCAGGTAAGAGTACTGCCTGGACCTCCTCCTAAGTCCTTGGTTCCCCTTGGATGGGGTAGATGGGTGCCAATCAGCACCATCTTCTTTTAAGGATGATGGTGCCCTCTGATGGCAGATGTTCTTCTCTCACATGCACCACTTCAGATCTGCCCCATGGGGGCCCTGAGAGCACCCATGCTTCCTGGCTCATGAATGGGTAGGCAGATAAGGGATACAGGAGTCTCCCAGAAGAGTTTTACACAGTGCTCCACACAATGGTGTGAGGGTGAGAGAACAATTGCCTGAAATTGGAAGTCAGGCAATCAGCAGAACAAAAGAAAAGGGAAATTGCTGGGACAATCAGAGTCTGGAGCAAGCGGAGGTAATGTCAAGATTCAGCACCTCCAGACATGCGGACAGCACCATTTGCCTTCTCACCCAGCTCTGCTGAATTAATGGGGCACTTTTCATTGGCCACACCATACACAACCAGGAGAAAGAAAAGGCAATCTCTTGCATTGATTTTCTACCCATTGTGGTGCTGGTGGGCATTACTGAAAACAATGGCTATCTTTAAAATGGGCTCTCCTGTGGAATTGCCTATAAGCATGCATGCTTTTTGCTGTAAAGATGAAGAATCATAATGTAAAAAGGGTTTAACCCAACTAAACATATGCATTCTGTGGTTTCACTTTTTCGGCGTTCCTCGGTAACCTCATGTGGCAGAAGAAGATAGCAGATTATCCCATCCAAACGAGTCAGATTTTTCAGAGTGTCTCACATGGGCACTGGCGGCATTCGGGCAATGTGCTCCTGTGTGAGGCCACCTTCTACAGAGTCGAGGTGAGGGGGGGAGGGTCTTCAACAATTCAAAGAACCAGGATCCTCACTGTTGTTCCTTCTGATTTCTTTAATTCAAGTCACTGAGCAGAGAGCCAGGACACATGGGAAGATGATCATGGTACCTGATAGCCAAGCATGAGCAATGTGCAGTCATAAAAAAACCTAACGACAAAGTTAACCTAAGCCATATTTAATATCATCATTACAGGCTTTAAGTAGTTACATAGATGAATAGGACCTACTAAATGGCTGCAACTATTATTATATCTACATGGCCAAAGTGAATATTGAGTTCTCCTCTTCTCAGGCTCCATTTCCAGAAAGTGGTTGCATGAGGTCAGTCTCTTTTGTATCACTGTGAATTTTCCTAACAGTGTTCTGGGACTCCATGCAATATAGATAATCATATTCGCCCAGGGAGGCATCTGATTACTTTGGATACCAAATGAGCCGATGCATGGATGGCATTTTTGTAAACCTGAAATCAAAGAGAAATGATGAGTATAATGACAAAAATGATGACGGTGATGATGATGATGGTGGTGGTGGTGGTGGTGGTGATGGTGATGGTGATGATCATACAATTTTTTATTTACTACCTCTGTGATCTCATCTGTATAGGGAGATCTAGGTGAGGAACTCTCTCTGCCAGGGAAGATCATTAAATTCTCTGCAGTCAGAGAATTGCCTAGAGCATTTAGAGGTTAAGTGACTTTCCCAAGGTCACAGAGCCAATATTTTCCAGAAGTGGTCTTAGTTCCAAAACCAGCTCTATCCAAAACACCAGGATGCCTTTATTTGCTAGTTATTGTCAAAAAGAAATCCTTCTTTCACTTGGACCCTGTGCTGGTCACTTGGAATGAAATCCCATCCCCACAGGACACTACCACTCTCCCAGTCCCATGTCTAAAGCTGGATGCCATGACTTTCATTTTCTCAGATACTGATGATCATTAATGATCTTAATTCTTGTGCTAGCTTGCAGGTCTAATAGTCTATTCCAAACCATCTCAATAGATTAGAAGAAATTCCTAACCTGTCATTCTTGGATTTAAATGCTGTTTTTACTTATCATTTGTTTAATGATTTTATGCACACACACACACACACACACACGTGCGCACACACACACACACACAATAAAATGTAAACTTATTTCTATAATCTCTCATTAAGAATCCCGAGCTATTCACTTCAGGAGAATTCACAGGAAAGGTATCCCACAGAATGCTGTGGGTCTGATTGCTTTCTGTATTTGAGAAGGACACAATCTGTTATGTAAATGAATCCAGACAAGTTAAACTTGGCGGGGGGGATGTCATTGTCTTTCTCCCACCTAAACATTATATATACTTTTGTGTGTATGTGCACATATGTGTACATTTATCTATATATCTGTATATAATGTGTGTAAACATACATACATTGCTTCAACAAAGTCTTTCTATACTTCAAGCCCATACTTGTCTCGGTCACCTCCTTCTAAAGTCTTACTCAGTTGCTATATTTAGCATGGAAATGGCCTGGGCTGGCAGAGTCTAGAGGGTTACATCAAGCTAGAGAGGCTTCTACTATGAATGTGGTCATTGGTCGTATGTCTGTTGTTGGGGGCATGGGAGGTGGGGCAGATCAGTTTCTTTGTTTAATGTTTTATTTGTATCTGCTGTTTCTTACATAACAGCTATTTCCCAGCATGTCTGTGCTGGATCCTCCTTTGTAACAAAGAACATTTAGGTGAAATTGATCAATTGTGGAACTTCCTATAAAGCCGTATGTAGCATTACAACCCATAACCCCCCTTATACTCTATTGGGAAGAAGGAAGTATGTTTTCTCATCTCTTCTCCAGAAGAAGGAAGCGTCAATGCAACGGACAGGAGTTAGTCACCTTCTGGGGTTCTCATTTTCATCCTGCTCATTATGTATCCATTTATATAATTTTCTTCCCAAGTTTTTCCAAATTTCTTTTCATTTGTTATTTCTTATGATACAATCCTATTCCATTCCATTCCAGTGCCCCAGTCTGTTCACCACTTCCCCAGTCAATGGGCACTTGCTCCCCACTCAGTTTAGATAGGCACAGATTAGTGGCAGACTTCCAGATTTCTGGGGCCTCAGAACCTCTCCACAACCACAGACTGGCTTCTGGGTGGTGGTGGTCAAGATTAATAGAAGAAAAGCCTCACTCTGACAGAATTACACACCCTCAAAATGTTGTAGGATTTTCAATAATTACATTTTGCCTAGCTGCAGATTGATACAGTAGAAAGAGCCCTGGCTTCAGAGCCTGGGTTCAAATACTCACTTTGGCACTATGTTATCTTGGGCAAACCACCTAACCCAGGCGTGAGGAACCTGAGGCCTCGAGGCCACATGTGGCCCTCTAGGTCCTCAAGTGTGGCCCATGACCGAATGCTAACTTCACTCTACAACTTCCCCACCCCTCACCTAAACTCTCTGAGTCTCAGTTTCCTCAGTTGTAAAATCAGAGCATTGATTAAATGGTGTCTGAAGTCTCTTCAGAAGCCTGAAGTCAGAGTTGAGTGAAGATGGGACTGTGATATTGTATGCACACAATCCCAACAAGATCCTTTTTTGGGTTAGTTATTTACGGTACAATAAAGGTTTCCATGGGGAACAGAGTATATTCAGAAATGATTGTGATGTGAGAAAAGCAAAAGGAAGAAATTAAACTTAAAAATCCAAGCCAATAAGCATTTGTTAAATAACCTCTGTATACGAGGCATGGTGCTCGATGCTAAGTATAAAATACTCAAAATGAAAAGTCTCTGATCTCTGGGAGACATAGCGTGTAAACAGGGAAGAGTATCAACGGTGATCTGAGACAACAAGCACCAACAGCTACAGGCATCGGAAACGGCTCCTAAAGGACTTCACATGGGAGATGGAGCCGGGAAGGAGACTGGAGGCAGATGAACGGAAGAAGTCCATCCAAGGCTGGAGGAAATCGCCCATGCAAAGGCATGTAAGGGCTAGATGAAATGCCAAGAGACGGAGAATTTTTACGAAAAATTCCAGTTTCAGGTTAATATATAAATGTGAAGTAAGGGATTTGCCATTTTATGGCCGAAGGTTAACTCTCTAATAACATTAAAAAGGTTAGAAGAAAATTAAGGCATTTAATCTCAAAAAAATTATCTGAAAAGTGGATAAAGGAAAGATAACCTAAGACTCATAGAACTATCTGAAAATCATAACCAAAAAAAGAACCCTGACCGCCATATTTAAAGAGAAAGTCAAAATAAAAGGCTCCACTGGTTATCTCCTGAAGAAAGCCCTGGTCAGCTTCAGCTGTGCTAACTGCTGAGAACACAAAAATAGGCAAATGGCAGTCTCTGACCTCAGGCTGCTCAGAGCCTAATGGGGGTAATCATGTAAACAAATAAACACAAGGTAAGCTCTATAGGATAAATAAGAGATAATTAACAGAGAGAAGGCACTGGAATTAAGAGGTGCTGGCAAAGGATTCCTATAGAAGATGGGAATTTAGTTGGGATTTAAAGGAATCTGGGGAGGTTAGCAGTTGGAATAGAGAAGGGATAGTGTTCTGGACATAGAAGACAACCAGAGAAAATAACCAGAGCTCAGAGGTGGAGCATCTTGTTCATGGAACAGCCGAGAAGCCATGTCACTGGATCAAAGAATATGTGTCAGAGGAATGAGGTGTAAGAATTTTGGAAAGGGAGGAGGGACTTTTTTTATTTATTTTTAGTTTACAACACTCAGTTCCACAAACTTTTGAGTTCCAAATTTTCTCCCCCTCTCTCTCCTCCCCCCTTCCCCCCAAGATGGCATGTAGTCTGATATACCTTCACATTAAACTTATTTACACAATAGTCAAGTTGTAAAGAAGAATTATAACCAGTGGAATGAATCATGAGAAAGAAGAAACAAAACAAAAAATAAGAAAAAAAAGAGAGTAAATAGTTTGCCTCAATCTGCATTCAGACTCCATAATTCTTTCTCTGGGTGTGCATAACTTTTTCCATCATGAGTCTTTTGGAGCTGTCTTTGAACCTTGTATTTCTGAGAAGAGGCAAACCTATCAAAGTTAGTCATCACAGATACCATGTGTCTGTAATCATGTATAATGGTCTCCTGGTTCCACTGCCTTCACTCAGCATCAGATCATGTAAGTCTTTCCAGGTCATTATGAAGTCTGTCTGCTCCTCATTTCTTATAGCATAATAGTATTCCATTACATTCATATACCACAACTTGTTTAACCATTCCTTAATTGATAGGCATCCCCTTGACTTCCAATTCTTTGCCACCACAAAAAGAGCTGCTATAAATATTTTTTGTACATATGGGTCGCTTTCCCACTTGTGTGATCTTTTTGGGATACAATCCTAGAAGCGGTATTGCTGGGTCAAAGGGTGTGCACTTTTTTATGTCCCTTTGGGCATAGTTCCAAATTGAGCTCCAGAATGGCTGGATCAGTTCACAACTCTACCAACAATGTAACAATGTTCCAAATTTCCCATATCCTCTCCAGCATTTATCATTTTCCTGTTTTGTCATGTTGGCCAATCTGACAGGAGAGATGTGGTACCTAAGAGTTGTTTTGATTTGCATTTCTCTAATCAATAGTGACTTAGAGCATTTTTTCATATGACTATAGATATCTTTAATTTTTTCCTCTGAAAACTTCCTGTTTATATCCTTTGACCATTTATCAATTGGGGAATGACTTGTATTCCTATAGATTTGACTCAGTTCCCTGTATATTTTAGAGATGAGGCCTTTATCAGAGACACCGGTTGTAAAAATTCTTTTCCAGTCTTCTGCTTCAGGAGGAGAGACTTTGAAAGTCAAACAGAGCATTTTGTATTTGCTACTGGAGGTCATAGGGAGCCACTGAAGTTTACTGAATGGAGGGGCAGAGGGTGACATGATAAGATCTGGGATTTAGGAAAATCACTTTGGTGGCTGAGTGGGGGATGAATTGTAGTGGGGAGAGACTTGAGGCAGGCATCCCCACCAGGCAGGCTATTTCAGTAGTCCAGGAATGAGGTGATGGGTCTCTGTACTAGTGTGGAGTGAGTGTCAGAGGAGAGAAGGGGGCATATTTGAGAGATAATGCAAAGGTGAAATCAATAGGCCTTAGCACCATATTGGATATGAGGGTGAGAGATAGTGAGGAATTCAGGATGATTCCTAGGTTGTGAGCCTGATGGATTGGGAGGATGGGATGTGGTGTCTTCTAAAGTAATAGGGAAGGTAGGAGCAGGGCAGGGTTAGGGGAAAAATAATCAATACTGTTTCAGACATATTGAACTTAAGATGACTACTAGACATCCAGTTAGAGATGCAAGATTGGAAGTTAGCAGAGAGTTTGGGGCAGTATAGTTAGGTTTGAGATTGTCAGCTTAGAGATGGTAATTAAATCCATGAAAACTCGATATCACCAAGTGAAATAGTGTAGAGGGAGAAGACAAGAAGACTCAGGACAAAACCCTGAGGAACACTTTTGGCTAAAGGGTATGAGCTGGATGAGGATTTGGCAAAAGAGACTGAGGAATGGTCAGATAGGTAGCACAAGAACCAGGAGAAAGTGTTGAAAGCCTGGACAGAAGACAGTTTCAAAGAAGAAGGAGTTTTCAATGATGTCACAGGCTGCATAGAGGTCAATGAGAATAATGATTGAGAAAATTCCATTGGATTTGGCCTTTTTAATTTAATTTAACTAAGAGATCATTCACCCCAAAGTAAGAACTCCCAGGAATTCCGTAGACAAAATTGAGAACTTAGAGATAAAAAAATACTGCATTTAGGGTATAAAAGAGATACTCTAACTCTAATCCTAAATATAACCAATAAGGATTAAACAAGACCTGGAAATTATCACTTTAAAGAAGAGATGAGCTAGGAATATGGCATTCCAAAAGAGAAGATAAATAGGCTTACAAGAATAACTTAACAGATAAAACTAAGTTTAATCTTATGGAGAGGAGGGTAATGGGCCTTTAGCGAAATAATGGACTTCCAAGCTTTTCTGATGAAAAGACCAGAACTGAGTAGATACTTTGAAATGATTATATGGGAGTCAAGAACAGTCAATGGAACATGGAACATAGAAGAGTAAGTAAATTTGAGCAATTGGAAGAGACTATGTTATGATCAAGTGTTTACATTCTAATAGGGAGAGAAAGAACAAATATCCCTTCAGAACCTTAATGTCTTCAAGGGGCTGGAACTTTCTCTCTTACATCATGAGAGTAGTTCAAGAAAATAATGCTAGCATGGATAAAGGGGTGTGGAGAACAGACATCACATGAACCTAATATTTATTTATCTGAACTAGACAAATGAGGGTTGAACACAAACAAATACATAAAGTTTGTTAACTCTATTTGAAGAAATACATTAATCTTGACAAGTAAACTGGGGAAAAAAGGGAGGGGATATTAAAAGTAAGGGTATTTTTTGGGAGAGGTTATTCAAAAGCAAAACAAAATCCAACTTTAGAGGATACATTGTGATGGGAAGAATAAAAGGACAGAAAAAAATAATACGAATCTGTAATTGGGGACTAGGTTAGGGTGGAGTGAGATTAATAATTAACAATCATAGACATGAATGTGAATGAGATAAACTCACCCACAGAATGAAGAAGGGTAGTAGAATAGATGACAAAGTAGTGTCATATGCAATCATTTTTATTCTGCTTTTTATATGAAATAGTCTTGGGGGGGTGGAGTGTTTGCCAAGTACAGGAAAAAAAATAAAATTAAAAAAGCACCTTGGTTATATTCCAGTACTTAATATTGATCCTATTTTTCACTTTAATGCCATGGATCCGTAAGGTTCATTGACCTTTTAACAATGCTTCTTGGCTAGGACATTTTCTCTGTTTACTCAGTCACAGTCTGAGAGCTTCACCTTGACTCCCAACCCTTGTATTTCAGTCTAGTATTTCAACTTTCCTATGTCCCCCTTATATCTATAGCCCAATTCACCCATGGCTCCATTAACCTATTATCAATAAAAACAAAAAACAAACAAAAAATACCAACAGGGAAATTTTCACAATGGAGAGCATTTGGTTCCTCATACTGATGGTCTCCCATAAGAAGCCTGCAGGGGCACTTGATTTTTTTTGCAAATTACATATTAATGAACAATCTAGTCACTTGGCCAATGAGGAAGATAACTATAGGAAAACCTATCCAATTTCCTGAACCACAGACCTACCCTCAGAACTTCATCTGGTGACTACTGGTGAGGTGGCTAGGTGTCATAGTGGATAAATTGGACAAGCAGTTGTGAATACCTGAATTCAATATGACCCTGGGTAAGTCACTCTGATTAAGCTTCAATTTCCTCATTTGGAAAATGAGGATGATAATAGTACCTACCTCACACATTTGTTGTAAGGGCAAAATGAGATAAGATTTGTAAAGCATTGTGTTTAGCACATGGTAGGTGCTTCATAAATGCTTGAGGCAGAAAGGGGTTAAGTGACTTGCCCAGGGTCATACAGCTAGTAAATGTTTGAAACCAGATTTGAATTTAGGTCTTCCTGATTACAGGCCCATCGCTCTGTCCACCGCACCACCTCACTGTCTATAACACATATAGGAGAGTAGTGATCAGAGAAGCATGCTTTGGACAGGGAAGTCAGAAGGCATAGTGATTGGAGTTAGAGGCCAATTGATTGTCTTGTCCTTTTGAGGAATGGGGAGTGAAGGAAGAGTACATATACATAGAGAGAGCTAGTTAATGTCATGGTGTGCCTGGGTTCAGGCAAAATAAGCTAAATGCTCACCAATCAGAACCTAGAGTTTAAGGAGTGGGATCCCAGTTTCTGGGGTTGAGATGGAGGTTGGGATGTAGACGAAATGGCGTGGAGATTTCCGAGTAGCATTGTGGTGGATTTGGGTCTGGGCAAGACGAGGGGAACCAATTGTTTCCTTGTCTTTAAACTGCAGGAGTTGGACTAGAGATTATCTCTAAGGTCCCCTCCATCTATGAAGTGACAGTCCCATGGCCGGCAGCCATATTGCCTGTAACACATTCCATCAACATCAGCCTGTCCAGTGTTCAGAATGTCTCTCTAGACTTCTGCATCCCTGCCCATCTCTGGATCAGGTGCTCAGCTTCTTGAATGACATTCACTATTGACCTTTGAATCATGAGCACCCATAGCAATATCTGCTTTCTGATTAGTGCTAATGATGAACGATTGCACAGTGCTGCGCCCGCTCAGTCGTTGCTTTCTAATGATGAAAAGTAAGCCGGTCCTGACAGATGGCTCCTGGCACGCGGCCTCCAAGGCTTCACTTCTCATCTCAATTCCACGCCTGGCATATGGTTCCTACGTTCACTGGTATCCCTATCACCTAGATTCTAAGCAGAGAATGACTCAAGCACTGCCTCCACCATTCATTCTGGAGATCAGAGTCAATATCAAGATAGGAATCAGCTCCCCACACAAGGTGATAGAATTTCCTTCTGGGAAGAGAATACTGTTCCTATTCCTGTAGCTGTGTACCTAATAACAATCCAGGAAGGAAGGGAGGAAAGAAGGAAAGAAGGAAGGAAGGAAGGAAGGAAGGAAGGAAGGAAGGAAGGAAGGAAGGAAGGAAGGAAGGAAGGAAGGAAGGAAGGAAGGAAGGAAGGAAAGAAGGAAGGAAGGAAAGAAGGAAGGAAGGAAAGAAGGAAGGAAGGAAGGAAGGAGGAAGGAAGGAGGAAGGAAGAAGGAAGGAAGGAAGGGTGCTAGTGAGCATTACCACATACTTCATGTGGAGGTACTCTGCTCAAATGCCTCTAAACCAAGTGTTTTTAACCTGAGGACTGTGAACTTTTGATAGATAGATAGATAGATAGATAGATAGATAGATAGATAGATAGATAGATAGATAGATAAATAGATAACTATGCTTTAATATAATTAGTTTCCTTTGTATTCCTGTTGCTGAAGAGGCAAATGGCAAAGGGTTAAGAACTTTTGCTCTAAACAAAGACTCCTGTCCTGTCATCTCATCTAGTGGTTGGGAAGGGACCTTAAAATTGATTAAGGAGACTTACCCTGACAACATTCCCACCACCCACTTCCCATCCCCCAGCCCATTAAAGTCTGGTTTGGCCTCCTACCTGGAGTCAGAGGCCTCAACAAAAATGATAGCTGTATTTGCATGATAGAGCATGTATAACATATCAAATTGCTTACTGTCTCAGGGAGAGAAGAGATGAGGGAGGGAGAGAGAAAATGTGGAACTCAAAAAAAAATTTTGATAAATGTTAAAATTTATCTTTACATGTACTTGGGTATATTAGGAAGGCAGAATTTATGATTTCAAAGAGAATCTCATATGTGCCTAAAAGGTCCGGAACCGCAAGATATAAGGAATTCTCTAGGCAGAAGGCAGGAGAACTAAAGCATGTATTTACACTCCACAATAACAAGCCCACAAACCAGCGTCCCCATTTTGATATTTTCATCAAAAGCTTCCAGGCCCAATAAGTCCGCCTTATAAGGGTAACCAAAAGGCCACAGAGAAGTGAGATGGTATAAGGCAAAATCATATACATGCTTCCCCTCTATGGTAAGAAGATTACCCACTAGCCTCTAGTCAGCTCTGCTACCGGCAGCTCAGCTTCGGCTGTAGGTGTCTCTGGCTCCAACCGGAAAAGGAAAGGAGAATCTTCAAGCTGTCCTCTCCCCTCTTATAGAGTTTTTGGCATCATCAAGCGCCGCCTGAACGACCAGGGCCGATTGGTTCTTGACTTGGCCCCTCCCCCAGCATAGACCACGTTAACACACCTCCCCTCAGCCAGCGCCATGACTCATCACACAGGAAGCTCTGGTCCTGCCCCGGAAGAGCAAGCCCCAGCGTCCAGGGAAGCTCAACGAGGCTAGCTGAGTCATTCAAAGAAAACAAAGTCCATTCTGGTTACATTGGGAAAAATGAAATATTATTTTTCAAAATAAAAATAACTGTAAAGCATTTCATATGAGGTACCTCATTTGTGACCACAACAACCCTAGGAGATCAGCACTATATGTCTTATCCCCATTTAAGAACTGTGCCTCAGGGAGAGTAAGGGTGAGCCCATGGATATGTCAGAAGTGATATTTGAGCCTAGGTCTACCCAAAACCCATTTCCCCTACCACCACTTAACCGGTGACCACCAGATTTCCCTTTCCAATGGTTTCTCCATCACTCTGCAAATACTGTCCCTTTCAAAGATTATCTTCAGTGGATCCAATAGCATTTGAAGAGCTTGAGTTTGGAGTTCATTTGCTAAGGACCCATTGCATGCTAGGTGGTTACAGTTAGGTGGTTAGGTGGTACAGTAGATAGAGCATCTGGCCCGGAGTCAAGCAGACCTGAGTTCAAATCCAGCCTCAGACACTTACTACTTGTGTGACCTTGGACAAGTCACTTCACCCTGTTTGCCTCAGTTTCCTCATGTGTGAAATAGCAGGGCAAGGGAATAGCAAACCGCTCCTGTATTTAGAGCAAGAAAATCCCAAAAGGGGTCACAGAGATTTGGACACGACTGAAATGACTCAGCAGCAACAACATCGCATACTGGTTGTGCTATTTCATGTCATTTATTCAAACCCCAGCTCTGTCATTGGCTAGCTATATGACCTTGGATGGTTACTTAACCTCTTCTGTCCTCAGTTTCCTATTCAATAAAATAATCAGTTTTGACTGGATGAGTTCCAAAGGAGCCTCCTAGTGCTAACATCCTCAGAGAAGCTTACACACGCAGTGCTTTCCTCTTCCATCTATTTATTTTGAGCAAAACCTGTGAATGTTCAGGGTCTCTCTTAGTGTGAGTAGCTAAGTGGGTAAAGGAGCAGGTTTCCCATCCTCTCCAATAACTTTGCTGCCTACAGGCTGTGTTACAGCATAATTGAAGATTCATGCAAGACTAATGGATTCTTTGTCAAAAGAATGAATGCATGAAGAGAACCTGATATCTTCCAGTAACGACAAAAACAGTCGTTATTTATCAGAAAATAAATAGGATTTACTCATCTGGTGGCATTTCCATTATCATTATGCTAAGTAGGTTCTTGGCTCCAATCTCTCTCTGACAGTCCCGGCGCCTCCCACTCTGCTCTCCCAGATGTTTGTCCATGATTCCAGGAGGCCAGTCTTCTACAATCCAGCACAAACAGCTGTTTTATGCACGTACATACATACATATATGTACATATACATGTATGTTGCTGTTCAGTCACTTTTCACTTGTGTCCAAATCTTTGTGACCCCTTTTGGGGTTTTCTTGGCAAATATATTGGAGTGGTTTGCCATTTTCTTCTCCAGTTCTTTTCACAGATGAGGAAACTGAGGTAAACAGAGTAAAGTGACTTTCCCAGGGTCACACAGCTAGTAAGTGTCTGAGGCTGGATTTGAACTCAAGGTCTTTCTGACTCCAGGCCCAGCCCTCAATCCACTGTGCCACTGAACTGCCCCTATACATATACATGCTGATGAAAATAATGCCAGGGTGAGTGCTGTTGGCAGGGCAATGGATGGAGAACAGGGCCTGGAGTAACAAAATCCTGAGTTCAAATCCAGCCTTAGAAACTAGCTGAGTGGACCTGGGCAAGTCTGTTACCTTCTGTTTGCCTCAGTTTCCTCAAGTGTAGAATGGAGATGATAATGGTACCTACCTCCCAAGGTTGTCACGAGGATCCAATGACATAACATTTTGTTTTAAGTGTTTTTGTTTAAGTGCCTAGCACAGTGCCTGGCACATAGGAAGGACTATGTAAATATTTCTTCTCTTTTCTTCCCCCTGCAGTCATCACTTGGTTGGAAATTGTGTTCCTCATCCATAAAATGGAATAACAATACATCCACTCCCTACCTCACAGCACATGGAGAAAGCATGCTGTAAATCTTAAGGAATTATCCAAATGCATTATTAATCTTAAAATTCAAGGTCCTTCAATGTGAACATGCCTTCTCTCAGGGTGGGTAGCAGTCCATCTCTACCATCTCTTCTTGTGTTGTTCTCATGGCCCAAAGGATCTATCTCATGCATTAGAGTCCTTGAGGCAACTAGGTGACACAATGGATAGGAAGCTGGGCCTGCAGTCAGGAAGACCCGCATTCAAATCTGGCCTCAGATACTTACCTGCTAGGTGACCCTGGGCAAGTCACTTCACCCTGTACGCAGACTGGCCACCTGTCAGCCCTTACTCTTGCAACACAGCTATCCAACCTCCATTTCTCATTCTACATGTTTACAATGTGTCTCATGCTCATCACCATTGGCCATCCTTGGCCCCTTATCTCCACCACAACTTTATACCCAACGGACTATGAATCACAGAGTAGACCAGGATGGTTATAGGGCTGGAGACCATGTCAAAAGATGGTCAGCTAAGAAAATGGGAAAGCTTAGAGGGTGAAATAGCTGTCATCAGGTATCTAAAGGACCCTCTGATGGAAAAGGGGCCAGTTCTGCTTGGCCCCAAAGGCAGAGCGGGAGTGATAGGTACAATGGAAGAGAGGCAGATTCCAAGGAAACTCACTAGGAGGCCATCACAACAACCTCAGTGAGCTCCTTGTAACCGAAAGATCAACAAGTGGAGAATGAGTGACCATATGTTGGTGATGACATAGGAGAGATTCTCAGTTAGCTGAGGGTTGGACTAGAAACCTAGAAACCCTCAGAAAGTCTCTGCTGACTCTAATATTCTGAGATTCAGGGAGCTAGATTATTAATAGCAGATCAATCACTAACCATCTAGGTGACCTTAGGAAAGTCCCTTACTCTTTCTTCAGCTTCCTTCCATGCCAAATGAAGGCAGTAATAGCATAACATATGTGAAGGTGTTTTACAAAGGAAAAAATGACAAAGAAACCAAAAATGGTTATGATTCAGAGGACAATGGAACGCAAATAAAAAGGACCGGAATGCCAAGAGATGAAGCAACGCAGAAATGCACAGTAGAGGAATAGTTGACTTTGGAGGAACTATGGGAATTTAGGCATGAACATACTACCGTTGGTGGAGCAATGAATGGGTATCACCATTCATTCTAGAAAATAGTGTGGAATTATGGGAAAATCCATCACTAAGTCATCCATACCCATAACCTATTCCAAAGAGTTCAAAGACAGAAAGTTACCACATATACAAAAATATTTATAGAAGTTTTTGCAGAGAGAAGAAGAAGAAGAAGAAGAAGAAGAAGAAGAAGAAGAAGAAGAAGAAGAAGAAGGAGAAGGAGAAGGAGAAGGAGAAGGAGAAGGAGAAGGAGAAGGAGAAGGAGAAGGAGAAGGAGAAGGAGAAGGAGAAGGAGAAGGAGAAGGAGAAGGAGAAGAAGGGAGAGAGAAGAGGGGGAGAGAGAGAATGGACACTCATCAACTAGGCAAAACAATGAAAGGAGAAGCAGAAATATCATATATACAATGACTACAATAATTTTTAGAACCGCTAAAAAGATACCAATCTCAGAATGGTTGTAATGACCAATCTTCAGCCTAGAGAAGTGATTGTGAGACATAGCGGGTTCCTTTCAGTAAGAGGTGAGGGACTATGAGCCTAGAATACGGCAGATACTATCAGACATGACAACCATGTCAGTTGGTTTTGTTTAAATGATTTCTTTGTCACAAAAGAGAATTCAAAGGAGTGAAGGATGGATTAGAAAATAAATGTGATGTAAAAAGATATCAATTAAACTTTAAAGTTAATTTTAAAAATTTAAAGAGTTTTGTGCTCTTAAATTATATGTGTGTGTGTATGTGTGTGTGTGTGTGTGTGTGTGTGTGTATACACATATATGAAAAATTCAGAGAAGGAAGCAAACAAGGATTTTGAAGTGATTGCTATGTGCCAGGAAGTGTGTTAAGCACGTTTACAAATCTTATCTCTTTTGTTCCTCACAGCAACCCTAGGAGGTAGGTGCTAGGATGATCTAATTTTACAGATGAAGAAAATGAGGCAGACATTGGTTAAGTGACTTGCCCAGGATCACACAGCTAGTAAGCATCTAAGGGCAGATTTGAACTTAGGTCTTGCTGACTCCAGGTCCAGCACTCTATTGCTATACCACCTGGATGCTGAAACTAAAAGGAAAAGTAGCTCTGCTAAAAATTCCTCTTGTTGAAGGTCTCTTTTTCCAATTTAAAAGAAATCTGTTATAAATTACTAAGACTTGGTATTCGAGTGGAAGATATTGATGGTCTTCATAAATACATTTTCTTATTTAAAAATAAATGAATGATTTGAGTTTGGTTCACTCCCCAGAATTCTTAAACCTTTCCAAGTGAATTTTTGGACAAATTGTTCGTCCTCACCAATCTATTTAGGAACCATCCTTTTACCCAGGAGAGAGGAGAAATACCAGACAGTCCACTTGAACAGTATTTGACCTTCAATCTTATTCTTTGTTGATAACGAATGACATGAAAAGTCCAGTTTGTTCAATTTGTACCTTTCAGAACTCCATCACTTTAATGTGAATTAATTTCATGAACATCTACAGGAAGGAAATCTTTCTTACCAAAGTGGACTGCAGAAGACAATAAATGTGTCCCCCACCCCCACCCCCGCCCCGGCTCCTGCCCAGCTGATGCTGTTTCCCAGATCCGTCATTTGAAGGGAAGCTGATTCCTTTTTCCGAAATGAACTTTATCCTTCTCCCCTCTGGTTCATTCCATCTCTTGCTATTTTCAGAAATCCTTTCTTATTAAAGTCTTAAAACATAAGTTTAAAGAATCATACAGTGAGGTTTGCTTAGCGGACGACCACAACAAACACTAATCTTCCAACTTTCTAAAGGGATAATAATCCAATTTATATGGAATAATGAAATCGTATTAAAAAATGTGTTGTGTTGGTGAATTTCACAAAGGCTGAGGAAAAGCACAGAAGTTGCTGGAATGTTTAATCCTCGGTGACACTGCGTATCTGAGGGAAATAGAGGGCCACCCAAAGATCACTTCTTTTTCTTTTTTCTCTGATAGGTTTTGTTCATGGCTTTGTTTTGTTTTTTTTAACTTTACTTCTGTAGCAGCCCCTCTGGGATCCCTCTCCCTATTCCCATGCCCACTGGCAGTTTGGGGTGCACAAACAGCAATGATTTCTATTTACCCTCAAGGCTTCAATGGTGTTTGTATCCCAGCCCTGCCCCACCCCAAGATCTAAGGAAAAACACGCAGGATGAGCCCCCGATCCTGTTCTTCATCCCTCTAGAGAGGCAGTGTGCTGTAGGACAGAGTGTGAGACCTGGTGCCACAGGAGTGCTGGGTTCTAATCCAAGCAGGCACCTCAAACTCAAAATAAGAAAAGAAGACCTTATTATGTACTACCTTCCCCCCCCCACAAACCCATCCCACCCCAAACTTCTCCGCTTCTGCAAGGAGCACCCCGTGTTTTTAGTTACTTGAGTTCCCAACCCCCTGACTCTTCACTCTCCCTCCACACCCATGTACAATCAGAGGCAGAGTCTCGATGATCCTGCCATCACCACATCTCCCCCCACATCCATCCCCTTGTCTCTCTCAGCTCCCACGGACAACATCTTAGGCCAGACTCCCACCATTGCTTGCCCAGCTGACTGCCATGGTCTCCTGACTGGCTTCCTCTCCCTGCTCCCTTCCTTCCCTATCCCATCCTCCACATAGTGCTAAATTGTTAGTGCTAAAATATGTATTTGACTATGTCACTCTTTACTCAGAAAATCTTCAGGGGCTCTCCACTGTGGCTAAGGTGAAGTCTGCCATCTCTGGCCTTGAAGTCCCCACCCACACCTCCTGTCTGAGGCCTTCCAAACACTCCCGGCATCTCCAGCTCCCAGGCCTTTACCCAGGGGGTCCCTCTGCCTGCCTTATGTCTCCAGTCTGTGATGTTCCCTCCCTCCTGAAATCCCTGTGCATCACTGTGTAGACATTTTGTGTGGCCTCACACACGAGAGACGGCCAGCATGGCGTAGTGGACTGGCTCTGGGAAAACACCTCCTCAGCCCCTGGGCAAATCACTCCGCTCTTCTCTGCCTCAGTTTCCTCATGTGCCCAAAGAGGAGAGGAGTGGATTCAGTGACCTCGAAGTCCTCCTCCAGCTCTAAATCTGTGATGCTGTGATCATCCAATAGATCCCCCAATAGAGGATGAGCAACTGGAGCCGGCCAGGTGGTGAAATGGAGCTCTAGACTGAGAGTTACAAAGTCCTGAGTTCAAATCTAGCCTTAGATAGGTGAGCCTGGATAAGTCTCTTAAACATTGTTTGCTTCAGTCTCCTCATTTGTGGAATGGCTCGAACAATAACACCTCCTTCCCGGGGTTGTTGTGAGACTCAAATGAGATGATGTCTATGTGAAGCCCTTAGCGCAGTGCCTCGTACACAGTAGGTACTACATAAATGTTTATCCTTTCTCCTCCCTCCTGGAGGGCACGTATTGGGTCTTTTCTGCCTTTTATCTGTAAAGTCCAGGACACTTAGTGCACTGCACTAAATGGATGTAGTCTGTTACAATGGGAAAATAATCTTGGCTCTGAAGCCAGAGGACCTGGGTTCAAATCCTGCCTGTGATGGTAACCACTTGTGTCACCTTGAGAAAGTCAGTTTCTCTCTTTGGATCGCAGTTTCCTTTCCTCATCTGTAAGATGACGGGTTCGGCCTCGACGGCCTCTGAAGTCTCTTCTGTTTCTGTGATGCTGTGAGTCTATGATGACATTGGTGCTTCTCACCATGGAGGCTGGTCCTGAGGGAAGCTGTAGAAATGTCACTGGTTATTCTTGTGGGTTAGCTCAAGAGACGCTGCAGCCGCGCACCTAGAGAGACGGCAGGAAGGGAGGAAGCCCGGAGTCTCAAGGTTATGGAGACCACCTGGTAAGCAATCACATCCCTCATCCTTCACCCCGAAGCTCGAGAAGGAGGAGGAGGCAGTCACACAGATGGCAGCAGGGGGATGGGGAGGGCAGAACTGGACTGGCCAATGTGCTGAAAGGCAGACATTGCTGGGGACTGAGCCAAGCTCCCTCACCATCGGGTGAAGCTTGGGGAGGAAGGAGGAAATGGCATGGTGGACTGGGAAAAGCCCAGGCTCAATTTGGATTCACAAGAGCTGGGTTCAGATCCCACCCCAGATCCTAACTGAGAGACCTTAGATAAGTGTTTAAACTTCGTCTATAACATGGGAATAATAACGCTTGCTTTGCCAACCTCACAAGCTTGTGGTGAGGAAGGTACTTTGTGAACTGCAAAGTATACATAGAGATGGGATCCACTAGGGAGTCAGTGGAAGCTAAGTGGAGTAACGGATAAAGCACAGAGAGGGTAAATCTGGCTGCAGACGGTTAGTAGCTCCGTGACCCTGGGCAAGTCACATCACCCTGTTTGCCTCAGTTTCCTAATCTATAAAATGAGCTGGAGAAGGAAATGGCAAACAACTCCAGTATCTCTGACAAGAAAACCCCAAATGGGGTCAAAGAGAGTTGGACAGGACTGAAAGGACTGAAAAAAAGTGAGGCATCATCAGGATTCTGGCTAAAATGAGGTGATTCAGCTGTCCTGGATCCCTGGGGGGTAAGGATGGGAGGCTAGGGCAGTGAGTGGTTTTATATTAGTGAGTAGGTGGGTGGCTGCCCCTAGGGTGGAGGTGGTAGGAGATAAGCTGGTATCCTGATACGTCCCAGAATGCCTTTTCTGGCATAGAGTAGAGCCTGGCAAGGAGCCCACCATTCAGGAGAATCCGACACCGTCTTGTACCGGAGTTAAAAGGACTTTCCTTATGTTAACCTGAAAGTTTGGTTAAGGGAGACAGCAGGCTAGGTGATAGAAAAATTCATATTACTTACTTATTTATTCCCTTAAGCATAGTGGACATGCATGCAAGGAGTCAGACCAAAAAAAGTCTGACTGACAAACAAAGAGATGGGAAAGCTTATATACACTTTTCTTTAACAGATTCAGCATGTCTGTATTACCTCACTTTTATGATCCCCGTGTATGTTTAACCATGATACCAGGCAAGAATTTTCCTTAATGGAATAGGTTGTAAATACAATAAGTCAGGATAGTTGACAAAGTGTCAATTGGAATTACAACCCAGGATCTCTGTGTTTAATTTAATATTAACATCCCATGACATAGTATATGCCCATAAAATATTAAGATAAGAAAAAGTCACATGATTCAAGATAATTTCTTGGGGCTAAAGATCTCAACCTTATTGGCCATGGACAGAGGAAAGAATGCTCCATCTGGGCTTGTTGACATAAGATAGAGGTATTCTGAGTTTACTCAGAGAACAAAGAGACTGTTAGGATCAGGCTTTTCTTCTGGTTAATCAGTTCAGACTCTGAGTCTTATTGAAATTACAAAAATGATATAAAATGGTATAAAATGTTCCTCACAACCAATCAAAAAGCTGGTTCAGGCCAAGAACTAGGAGTAAGGAGGCCCCAAGAACTGACTTAATCTTAGCCTGGGGCATTCTATGAGACCTTTGTTGTCTGGCTGGCTGGCCCATAATCCTCACCTATGACTAAAATAAAGCAGTCTCTTCCCCTACTGGGGAGGGGCTTACTAGCCATCACACCCTAGCAGCTGGTGACACACGGCCCTTTATGAATCCCCTCCATTCTTTTGCCCGGATCAATGGCATATGCACCCCTTCCTTCATTATTCCCTGGCCACATGTTTCCTCCCAAAGTGTTCATTGGCCACATGTATTCAGTGATATGTGTGCCTTTCCCCACTGTATGGTAACAATGGAAAGGTACCCCATATGCAAATGAAGAAATCTTTCTTGCCACTTATCTCTCTATCCTATGAATTTAAATGTCTTTTGCTTTGATCTCTTATGTCCTTGCTGGCTGGTTTAAAGTAAACATATCAGTGGGGGCTTTTCAGCCTGGGTTGAATGGAAGCTTATCCACAGAGTGACTCAAACCTGGAGTCACTCCTGGGGACCCAAGCATGAGGAGGCCCAGAATATTACACATACTTATCTGATCCTGACAACAGCCCTAGAGGGAGATACTGCAGGTATTATTATCTCTATTATAGACATGAGGAACCCAAGACTCAGAAAGATTGGATAACTTGCCTATGAACACACAGCTGGTACAAATTGGAGGCAAGCTTCGAATCTACAGGTGCTCCTGACTCCAGGTCTAGCACTTCTTCCTCTATCCCACTGCTCCCAAAGGCCACCTGGAAATGTGCTTATTATTTAAAGGAAGGTAACGATAACATTTAAATTCCCAAGAAGGAATCCAGATGCCATTTTGTTTGTCTTAATCACCAGAACAATTTTATGTTAGAAGATGTACACTTCTTTGGCATAGGGGCTGACAAATATGTTTACAAACACTCAAGGGTGTTGGGTCTTAACTGCAAATTATGTGAATGCTCTTTTCTCTAAGCATTGCCCCATTTTTCTCTTGAAGATGGTGTAATGTGGCCATAAATAGTTTATGCATACACCTTGAAAGTATTTTTAATTAGGATAACTTGGTAAGTGATCATGTTTCTGTAACACCTGGGAAAGCGCTCCTGGGTAATCAGAGAGGCCTAAGAAAACTCAATTTTGAAAACAAATGCTTCCTCAGGAGATATCAAAGTCCTCCATTACAGAGTCTGCGTTGGGTCCAAATGCAGTTCTGTTGGCTGGTCCTGTTCCCATAACTGTCCTGAGGATATATTTGATGAAAAGAATGCAATGGTTTTATCACAAAACAGGACAAAAATGAGAGGGGGTAGTGAGAGGGGTGAATGGCCTGTGATCCAGACTATTGGTGGCAATGGCCGCATGGATACCTCATGGAGACACTTAATATTAATAATAATGATAATAATGATAAAATTTATATAGAACTCTGAGATGTTCAAAGGTTTTTAAATATAATATCTCCTTGAATCCTCACAACAATTGGGTGAGGTAGGGGCTATTATTATCCCATTTTACAGGTGAATTATCACTCTCATTTTACAAATGAAGAGTTCTTCAAGGAGAGCAATGTGAAATAAGGCTGGAGAGGTCAGCTGAAGCCAGGTTATAAAGGGCTTTAAATGCCAAGGTAAGCCCCCAAAGAGGCAATCAGGAGTCATTTAAAATTCTTAATCAGAGCAGTGACAGGTCAGACTTGTACCTGAAGGTTATTGTGGTCCTTCAAATGTCCATACTCTTTGACCAAGAGATTCCTTGGCTAGGTATATGTGCAGTGAAGTCATTGACAAAGAAAGAAAGAAAGAGAGAGAGAAAGAAAGAGAGAGAGAAAGAAAGAAAGAGAGAAAGAAAGGAAGGAAGGAAGGAGGGAGGGAAGAAAGAAAGAAGGAAAGAAGGAAAGAAAAAAGAAAGAAAGAGAAAGAAAGAAAGAAGGAAAGAAAAAAAGAAAGAAAGAAAGGCTCTACATACACCAACATATTTATAGCAGCCCCTTTTATGGTAAGAACTGGAAACCAAATGGATGCCTATGGCCTAAAGAATGGCTAAGCCAAGTCTGCTCCATGCAGGCCACTGGGCCTTCACCACAAACATGATGAATGAATATAGAGAAGCATGGGAAGACCTGAATGAACAGATTCAAAGAGAAGTAAGCAAAGCCAGGAATGCAAGATACGTAGTAACTACAGGGACTGAATGGTGTAAATGAGCAGGACAACCACAAAACAATGAAAACTGGATGTTCTGAAATTGTGAAAACTAGGTTTGGTCTTAAACAAGAGATTTAAGAAGAGACATGAATTGTAAGTCCACTGATATTATAATAGGGGAAAGTCTTCACTCCTCTCCCCTTGCCCCTTTGCAGAGGCCAGGGTCCATAGAACCTTGCATATGATGCCAGCTCTTTAGGACCTGCTGACTGGTTTTGCTAGTTTTCTCTTCCTGCTTTAAAAAAAAATTAGAATTCTTGGAGGGGCGGAGCCAAGATGGCGGCTGGTAAGCAGGGACTAGAGTGAGCTCCATAACGAGTCCCTCCAAAAACCTATAAAAAATGGCTCTGAACCAATTCTAGAATGGCAGAACCCACAGAACAGCAGAGGGAAGTAGGGCTCCAGCCCAGGACAGCCTGGATGGTCTCTGGGTGAGGTCTATTCCACACAGAGCTGGGAGCTGGGAGCTGGGAGCTGGGAATGGAGTGGAGCAGAGCCGAGCCTGAGTGGCGTGGAACAACCAAACTCGGAGTCGGGCGGATGGGGCCCCTAGCGCCCTGAATATGTGAGCTGCGGCAGTTACCAGACCCCTTGACCCACGAACACCAAAGACTGCGGAGAAGGTTAGTGGGAAAAGCTGTGGGAGTGGAAGGAGTTCAAGGTTCGGCTTCCAGCCCCTGGGGCAGCGGAGGTGGGGCAGCTGCAGTTGCTGCTGCTTCTGGCCCCAGGCCCACCTGGTGGGAGGAATTAAGTGGCGGATCAGAGCAGGACTGCACAGCCTGTTGAAGATCTAAGCCCAGCCTGGGCTGGGGGTTCTTGGGGAAGGAGTAGTGCTGGTGTGACAGAGCTGGCACCTTCCCCCCAAACGTGGAACATAGAACTTGTTAGTCTACAAGCAGTCATACCCCACTGAAAAACTCAAGGGTCAAGTTAGTTGGTTGGGAATATGGCCAGGCAGCGAAAGCACACCCAGACTCAGTCTCAGACTTTGGATTCTTTCTTTGGTGACAAAGAAGACCAAAACATACAGCCTAAAGAAGACAACAAAGTCATAGAGCCTACAACAAAAGCCTCCAAGAAAAACATGAACTGGCCCCAGGCCATAGAAGAGCTCAAAAAGGATTTGGAAAAGCAAGTTAGAGAAGTAGAGGAAAAATTGGGAAGAGAAATGAAAAACCATGAAAAACAAGTCAATGACTTGCTAAAGGAGACCCAAAAAAATACTGAAAAATACACTGAAGAACACAACACCTTAAAAAACAGACTAACTCAAATGGCAAAAGAGCTCCAAAAAGCCAATGAGGAGAAGAATGCCTTGAAAGGCAGAATTAGCCAAATGGAAAAGGAGGTCCAAAAGACCACTGAAGAAAATACTACTTTAAAAATTAGATTGGAGCAAGTGGAAGCTAGTGACTTTATGAGAAATCAGGATATTATGAAACAGAACCAAAGGAATGAAAAAATGGAAGACAATGTGAAATATCTCCTTGGAAAAACCACTGACCTGGAAAATAGATCCAGGAGAGATAATTTAAAAATTATTGGACTACCTGAAAGCCATGATCAAAAAAAGAGCCTAGATACCATCTTTCAAGAAATTATCAAGGAGAACTGCCCTGATATTCTAGAGCCACAGGGCAAAATAGAAATTGAAAGAATCCATCGATCGCCTCCTCAAATAGATTCCAAAAAGAAATCTCCTAGGAATATTGTCGCCAAATTCCAGAGCTCCCAGATCAAGGAGAAAATACCGCAAGTAGCCAGAAAGAAACAATTTGAGTATTGTGGAAACCCAATCAGAATAACCCAAGATCTGGCAGCGTCTACATTAAGAGATCAAAGGGCTTGGAATGTGATATTCCGGAGGTCAATGGAGCTAGGATTAAAACCTAGAATCACCTACCCAGCAAAACTGAGTATCATGCTCCAAGGCAAAATATGGATTTTCAATAAAATAGAGGACTTTCAAGCTTTCTCAGTGAAAAGACCAGAACTGAATAGAAAATTTGACTTTCAAACACAAGAATCAAGAGAAGCATGAAAAGGTAATCAAGAAACAGAAATTGCAAGGGACTTACTAAAGGTGAACTGTTTTGTTGACATTCCTACACGGAAAGATGATGTGTATGATTCATGAGACCTCAGTATTAGGGTAGTTGAAGGGAATATGCATATATGTATGTGTGTATATATATATATATATATATATATATATATATATATATATATGTTTATGTATATATATATAAGTGAATGTGTATGTATGTATATATCTATGTGTATATGTATGTATGTGTATGTATGTATATATATATGTGTTTATATATATGTGTATATATATGTAAAAGAGAGAGAGCAGACACAGGGTGAGTTGAAGATGAAGGGAATATATCTAGAAGAAATAAAATGAAATTAAGGGATGAGAGAGCAACATACTGAGAGAAGGAGATAGGGAGAGATAGAATGGGGTGGATTATCTCGCATAAAGGTGGCAAGAGGAAGCAGTTCTGTGGGAGGAGGGGAGAGGGCAGGTGAGGGGGGAATGAGTGAACCTTGCTCTCATCAGATTTGGCCTGAGGAGGGACTACCATACATACTTAGTTGGGTATCTTACCCCACAGGAAAGAAGAGGGAGGAAGATAAAAAAAAATAAAAGGGGGAGATGATGGAGGGGAGGGCAGATGGGGGTGGAGGTAATCAAAACAAACACTTTGGAAAGGGGACAGGGTCATGGGAGAAAATTCAATAAAGCGGGATGGGTTGGGAAGGAGCAAAATGAAGTTAGCCTTTCACAACATGAGTATTGTGGAAGGGTTATACATAATGATACACGTGTGGCCTAGGTTGAATTGCTCGACTTGTTAGGGAGGGTGGGTGGGAAGGGAAGAGGGGAGAGAATTTGGAACTCAAAGTTTTAAAAACAGATGTTCAAAAGCAAAAAAAAAAAAGTTTTTGCATGCAACTAAAAAATAAGATACACAGGCAATGGGGCGTAGAAATTTATCTTGCCCTACAAGAAAGGAAGGGAAAAGGGGATGAGAGGGGAGGGGGGTGATAGAGGGGAGGGCTGACTGGGGAACAGGGCAACCAGAATATATGCCATCTTGGAGTGGGGGGGAGGGTAGAAATGGGGAGAAAATTTGTAATTCAAACTGTAGTGAAAATCAATGCTGAAAACCAAATATGTTAAATAAATAAATTTAAATTTAAAAAAATTACAATTCTTAGTTAGAAGGGATGACTCTCTGAGAAGGAAGGGAGAAGGATGAGAAGAGAAATGTAGGTGATATAAAAACAAAAGATACCCATTATATCAGTTTTCACGTGTGTCATCAATATCATTGCTTGCCTTCTCAAGGGGTAGTGAAGGGGTGTGAGGAAGAGAGAGAATCTGGAACTCAGAATTTTAAAAAATGAATGTTAAAAGTTGTACATGTAATTGAAAAGCGTTTCATGAAATAAATAAAAATATTGAAAGTATATTTTTATGTGACAAATTATAGGTGAAAGTATTCATTTTAGTTCAACAAATATTTCTGGCACATCTACTGCATTCCAAGGCCCATGTTCAGGACCATGGAAGATACAAAGTTTAGAAAAGAAATGGTCCCTGTTCCCCTGTTACTTATAGTCTTACTGAGACAGCAGTGGTAATGATGGTGTACTGGAATCAGCAGAGGTCTGAGTTTGAATCTATTGACTATGGTACCTCAGGCAAGGTTACTTTGCTGGTCCATGCCTCAGTTTCCTCCTCTGCAAAATAAGTACTGCTTAAGAGGTGAAATGACATGATTGATCAAGAGACCTTTGTAAACCACAATTTAGCAGAAAAAATGTCCGTGGTTGTTGTCAGATGATGCATATAGATAGAGCTGTGTTATTTCTTTCTCTTTTCTCTTCATTTATATCCACCAAATTTTGATAAGACAATCATATATTTTACATGAAAAGTGTTCTCCCCACTAGTGTTTCTTCTTTGAATCAAAAATTGTGATTGTCATAATTGGCTTTTGCCTGAGGTTAAATGCAGGGAAGAGTTAATTAGTACTTACTTTGTTGTTCAGTCATTTTCAGTGGACCTCATTTGGGGCTTTCTTGAGGTGGGGTACTGGAGTGGTTTGCCATCTTCTTCTCCAGATCATTGTTACAGGTGAGGAAACTGAGGCAAACAGGGATAAGTGAGTTGCCCAGTCACATAGCTAGTAAGTGTCTGAAATCTGAACTTGAACTCAGTCTTCCTCTATCCATTGTGCCACCTAATTGCCCTTCCCCGATCTAATTAAGCCCCCTTTCCTCCTCATCTTTCTTTCCCTTCCACTTCCTTTAGGCTATGGGAACAGGATGCCCATCCCTCGATGTACTCTAACCCTGTGGAAACACTGACACAAACCTGGGGTAGCAGCAGTTGCCTGATCCTTCTTCCCTGAGACCAAAGGTGCCTAGGATCAAGCTGCTAAAAGTAAAGTCTACGCTTAGGTCTTTTCACCAACTGCCTCCCTCCTCCTTCTTCCCTAAATAGGAGGGCAGCCATCTAATCATTTATTTCCCTCCCAGCTGCACTCCTCTGTAATCATGCCCCCATTCCAAGTACACTCCCACCCTTAGGTTATGTTGTCTCCCCCCACCCTGCTTTAGATTGAGCTCCTTGAGGGCAGGGATTGACTTTTGCCTTTCTCCAGCGTTTAGCACAATGCCTGGCTTACAGCAGGCACTTAATAAATGTTTATTTCTGGGCAGCTAGGTGGCACCACAGGCAGATAGAGTGCCAGGCCTGGAGTCAGGAAGACTCATCACCCTGAGTTCTAATCCTGCCTCAGTGTGGTGACATGGATAAAAAGTCAGACCTGGAGTTAGCAAGATGGGAATTCAGATTGTCCCTGGTACTTACTGGTTATGTCACCAGGCACAAATCACTTCCTCTTAGTGATCTTAGCTTTCTCTTCTATAAGAATGAGATAATAATATTTATAATATTTACTTCATAGGGTTTTCATGAGGTTCAAGTGTGGTTATGTATGTTTAGAATTCTGCAAACCTTAAAATGCCATATTAAAGCCAAGGATCATTATTGAAGATGCGGATAGAATCTTGTATTTGGAGTATCAAGCACAGTGCTTTGGACATGACGGGTATATATTAGGTTGTATTATATTATATCATATCGTATCGTATCACACATTATGTTATGTTATATTACATTATTTTACATTATATTAGTATATTATATATATATGTGTGTATATATACATACATGTGTATACATACATATATACAAATACATAAATGTATATGCATGTGTATGTGTTCATACATATGTGTGTATATATACATATATATATATATGTGTATATGTGCATGTGTTCATTGGAAAGAGTACTGCGGTGGTCCAAGAATTAGGAGATCTTGCCTATATTCCAAGCTCTGATGTCTACTTACATGATGAGTCAATGGTTTCCTTTCAAGCAGAGCATTTTATTACCTGGGGACCCCCTTCTCCAATATCCCATCATGGTATGAAGGGGACCTCTTTTCTCACAAAATCAGAGACTTTGAAAGTGAAAAGGGAATGCAAAGTCCATCTGGTCAGAGCCATGCCCACAAAAGAAATTCCTTCCCCAACACATCCAACAAATGGCCCCAGAGCCTCTTTGGGGGAATTTAGTACCTCTATGTCAGCCTCCTCCATGTTCTCCAAAGTGGTAAATTTTTCTGACATCCCTAAAACTGCCTCTTTGCAACTTCCTCCCTCTGTACTTCGTTCTGTCTTCTGTGGCCAGATCTCTCTTCTTCTATTCCCTCTTCCAGACGGGAGCCCTTCGAATACTTGAAGATAGTTATCATTCCCAGCCCCGAGTGTTCTTAAGGTGAAATATGCCTAATTCCTTCCACTAATCTTCACATGACGTAGACAGAAGGCTCTTCATCATCCTGGCTGCCTTCCTCTGAACACTCCCCAGCTAATCAATGTCCTTCTCCTGTAGGGCCAAGTGTTGAACACAACACTTCACATGTGCTCTAATTAGGGAAGAGCACAGAGAGACTCTCACTTTCCTAGTTGTGAGAAAACATGATGACTATTCATGCTCTTGCAGCCTGGCTAGGGAAAGTTTTCACAGGAGAACAGGTGCCCATGAAAGTCTGGTAGGAAGTGGGCATTGCGCCACAGAGCAGCATACTCTTCCTGAACCTGTACGATCATTCTTGCTCTCTAGTATCTCCTCCAGAATCACCTCATTGTTATGAACTTAAAAGAGACAGAAGCCCAAGGACAGAAACCATTGTCAAGTGTCCATGAGAGTCTCAAATGATGTCTTCTGCTCCTCTTAGTATTAATAGGCATTTCTGAAAATCCAAACACAGGCTTCCCATTTGTTTCTAGTGTCACAGATTCAGGACTATTTTGAACAAAAAAAAAAAAGAGGGAAGGATGAATGTTCAGATACACAAAGGCAATTAATTTGAATCAAGCAATTGGGGGGTACTGTATGCTAATTTATTCCTTTACACCTACAGGGAGAGAGAAGCAGAATATATTTAACAGCTTTGGGGGCTAAGGAAGAAAAAGGTTAGCTCTTGAAAATCTGAGGAGTTTCCAGACATGCCAGAAACTGAAAATGAGCCTCATCACTACAAAGGAAAGAATTCATGACATTTAAAACCCTCTGCCCCATTCCCTTCCTGGCTGTGCTTCTGATTCTACTGGCCTTCACTACCATTCCCCTAGTGGGTACCTCCTCTCCCCCGACCCCTTTATTTCCCACTGTTATGTGTTTGTTGTCTTCTCCCATTAGAATATAAGCTCCTTGAGGGTAGAGATTGACTTTGTCTCTGTTTTGATTTGAATCCCCAGTTCTTAGTACAGTGCCTAGGACATGGTATATGTTTAATACATATTTGTTGCTTGCCTGCCACCCAAAGTGTCCTCCACAATAATAGTGAAGTTTGGAAGGGGCAAAGAATTTGGGAAGAAAGATAAAGATTTCAGTTTTGGACATATTGAGTTTTAGATGTGTACAGGACATCCTACACAAGATGTCCAATAGGCAATTGGAAATACAACCCTGGAAGTTGGCAGAAAGCTCAGGACTGGGTCAGTAAATCTAAGAATCGTCATCATAGAGATGGGAATCAGATCAATGAGAGTTGATGACATCACGACATCACCAAGTGAAGTCCTATAGAGGGAGAAAAGAAGAGGGCCCAGGACAGAGCCGGAGGGACACCTACAGTTAGAGGGTGTGATTCATATGTGGATCCAGCAAAGGAGACTGAGGAGTGGTCCAATAGGTAAAAGGAAAGCCAGGAGAGAGGGATGCCCTGAAAACCTACCGAGGAGAAAGTATCAGGGAGGAGTAATCAACAATGATAAAGGGAAGGCAGAGGGAGAAGTGCATTGTGGTCAGGGCAAGATCAATGATGTGGTAATTATGCCAGGGATTCAAGACATACTGCAGTTATTGTGTGATGAGAATCAAGCTCCAGGATGATTTTCCCATCAAGTTTGGAGCTGAGAGTCTCACACATTGGGAGAGAGTCTTTGGACTACATCTCCCAGAGGACTGGGTGTGAGACTAGCATGCTATTTTCACCAGGCAAGGACCCTAGTGAAGAGTATGCTGCCAGGCGGGACGTTCTACAAGTCAGGCTGCAGAAGTTGTAGGGATGAAAAGTCAAACGTATGGTGAGTAGAGGGCTGCAGTGGGCCTGGGAGAGGAGTAGAGACCACATGGGATGGAGCAGGCAAGAGGAGCACCAAATGATTCCAGAGTCAAGGGTACAAAGGTTCAGCTTTTATTAGCCTGCCCCAAGTTGTCGTCAGACTTTCTTTTGCCTTCCACAGAGGAAGTCCCAGGAAAGAGGCTTCATGAGGCACATGTGACCATACTCTACCCATCCAAATTCACTCCCTCTCATTATGAGGGGAGGGGGAGGGATTAGAAAGATATTAGATTGTGACCCCTGCTGGTGTGGGGTATTTCACCCTATTGTGTGTGGACGTAAAGAACATTTTGTTCCTGATATTTAATTACTTCCCATGTTATTTACATCGTCCTTCATCTTGATACGGTGCTTTTGTTATTGGTTTATTACCCCTAAACAACCCCACTGAATTTGGGAGTAGCCAAGGGGTGCTGTGCGCTGAACAATTCCTATTGATCCAAGCAAGCATGATAGAAGGGAATTATGGACACTGGTTATAGCTAGAAATTATATTTGTGTATCTAGAGAAATTCCCAACACTGTGGAATAAATCATCTGGTGCCTGCGGTCTACCTGCTCCCTTTTTAAAGTTAATAAAATGCACTTCAGGGAACATGATTGTTCCCTCAGAGTTCAAATATTCAGAATGTGAAGGCTTTCACCCCTCAGAAGCCTACTGTGAGGAAACCTAGGATTTCAGTTGTTAAAATATCTAATGTCAAAGAAAACCCAGCATCCCTTTGGTAGAATGGAATGAACACAACCTAGCAAGATGGCTAGGTCTTCTGGGCATGCGTTTATGTAATTTGCTCGTAAACCTACATCCTAATTCATCCTAACCAAAAGGCCCCAAAGACCAAGAAGCAGAATAAAGCAGTGGAGAGTGGAGTGGGAACCTGGCCTCTGACCCTTAGGTATGTGACCTACTATAGGCACACCACTGATCGTAGATGAAGACCCCAAAACAAGTTCAGAAGTCATTTAATCACAGGACCATAGATACCATCTAGCCCTCCTCCCTCTCCTTTTACAGGTGAGGAAACTGAGGCCCAGAGAAAGGAAGCAAGATGCCCAAGAGTACACAGGCAGTAATGGTCATCACCATTATCACTGTGGTCACCGTCATTATCACTGTCATCGTCAACTTTTCATTACCACATGGACCATAGCACTCCAGACCCTTCTATCCTCCTCTGTCTCTCCAAGTCCATCCAAGCTGATCATCACTTCCATGACACCCTCTATCCATCCCATCCTCTGCTGCTCCCTTCTCTTTTTGCCTTTAATCCTTCCCAGCATCACAGTCTTTTCCACTGAGTCCCATCATCTCATTATGTGGCCAAAGTGTTTATCTGACCTTCCTACAAATAGCCTACATTAATTTCTTTAAGTATCGGCTGATTTGATCTCCTTGCTGTCCAAGGACTTTTAAAAGTCTTCTCCAGAATTCTTACCATGGCATCACACGACTGCCTCTCTCTGTACCTCAGTGTCCTCATCTGTAACAAAGAGCTAGTAATATCTCCAGAATTTAACAGGGTTTTCATGAGATTCAAAGGAGAGAATGGGAGTAAAGTACTTTGAAAGCTTTAGATCAGTCCCAGTCTATTGAATATCTTTACCTCGGCATCCATATTTGTGTTGTGGGAATCATCATGGGAACAACTTACAGGCTAGTTTGAAGATTCATTGATAAATATAAGTCCCCTCCCCCCAAAAAAGGCTATGACAAAGCCAACGATCAAGGTCATACAGGAACTTGGCTGGACATGAACCTTGCAAATAGAGGAGACTGTCTAGTAGGAGTTGGTAGGAAACAAGTTAACAAGCACTTATTAAGCACCTACTGTGTGCTAGTACTAGGGCTACAAGGTAAGGCAAAACCAGTCCTTATCTTCAAGAAGTTAGGGGAGGGGGAGGGGAAGGATGGTATATACATAGAACATATTGAGAAGAAATACAGAGCAATTTTGCAAAGGAGGACAGAGTCCTAACCATGGTCAAGATCAGAGAAGACCTCAAGTACAAATGATGCCTGAGCAATCTGAGCTGTGCTCTGCAGGAAGGTAGAGATTTTATGAGGCAAGGTGATAAAGGAGGGCACTTCCAGCTTGGGGCCTGGCCTGGGCAGATTCACATAGACAAAGGCGTGAGCTGGGATGTTGTATATGGGTAACAACAAGTAAGACAAGTTAGTCATTAACAATAAAAATCAGCTAACATTTATCCTCCAAGATTTTGATCCTCATGACTACTCTGGGAGGCACTGTTTTTACTCTCATTTTCCAGGTGAAGAATCTGAGGCAAAGAAAGGTTAAGTACCCTGCACAGGATCTCACACACGGAAAGTGTCTGAAGCAAAATCCAATGGTGTTATCTTTCAATTGTGTTCAACTCTTCAATGACCCAATTTGGGGCTTCCTTGGCAAAGATACTGGTTTGCCATTTCCTTCTCCAGCTCATTTTACAGATGAGGAAGCTGAGGCAAACAGGGTGAAATGAATTGCCCAGGGACTCAAAGCTAGTAAGTGTCTGAGGCCAGATTTGAACTCCAGTCTTCCTGATTCCAGGCCCAATATTTTATCCACTGGGCTACCTCGCTACCCAGTGAGACAAGACCCAAACTCAGGTCTATCCTAACTCTAAGTGTAGCAGTCTGTCCACTGTAGCACCCAGCTGTCTCATGGAATTCAGAATGGATAGGTCAGAAAAATATGGAACAAGCAGGAGAAAAGGGTATGGGAGAAGTAGATGTTCTCCTCCTAGAAAGATTTTCCACATGCATTAATAGAATATGTCACCAAGCTTACATACTCTAGTATATTGGGTCAATAAATTTCTAAAACACCTGGAGGGAGCTTGCTCACCTGGGAGTTCCTCAGATCAGTAAAATCTCACGAACTTTCCCTATCCTCATCAATAACTGGGAAACATCTTTAAGCACTGACCCTAATCCCCTCCCCGAAAAGAAGTAAGTTTGTCATGTGAAACAGAAAATACCAAGTCACTTCGACTGCTGAGAGAATGTCAGTTGTTAACACTGTCTCTGGGAGATCTGAGGAAGTGAGAATTTGCTGTCTTTGGAACAGGGAGAAGAAAGGCTCAACACACTGGTCTGGAGCCCAGTTCTCACCAGATTTTAGTGATCTTGCTATGGGCCAGTTTTCTACAAAGGGAAACGTCTCTGTTGGCCCATTCCTGGGGTTGGGGCGGGGGTGAGCTCTAGGGAATGAAGAGCAAAATTCTCATGCCAAGTAACCATACAAAGGTATCTAACCTTTTCATGGGTGTATGACAACATAGCCTGCTTCCTATCTACGGGTCAAAGACCTGTAACTAAAAGGAGGCCAATAAGAGATTTGGCTCAGGTCAAGGAAATTTAGAGGGTATCACATGTCATTATTAGAGTAACGACTCTCCCTGCCACTGAACTGAATTTATCTTAATTACCCCCACACATTCCTTTCACACCCAGAACCATGTATCAGTTGATTTGAAAGTGGTCCGTGCCATTTTACTTCTGGGTAATAATGCTCTAGACATCCATGTTGCTCTTTAGAAGGCAGGTAGTAGCATAGCAAATACAGGAGGTGGCAGAATAGATGAAGTGCTGGACTTAGAATCAGGAAGAGCTGAGTGCAAATTCTCTGCCTCAGAGGTATAATAGCTGTGTGGTCCTGAACAAGTCATCTAACCTCTCAGCCTCTGTTGCTTCATCTGTAAAGTGGGGATAATAATAGTGTTTGCTTTGCAGGATCCAGTGAGATAATATAAGTGGAGCACTTTGCAAATCTTAGAACACTATAGATGTTAGTTATTCTTATGGTTCTGAACTGGAGCCTCATCCTTTCGGAGATCAAGGAATCTTTCTGATGACTTAAGCTTCTATGGAGTCTCACTCCCAGCCTCGGGGGCTTAATCCTGGCTTCCTTTCAAGTCTTCAAGACAAAAGAGGCAGATGTGGCAGTCTAAATGTGCCAGTTAGCTAAAGACAATGCTTTTCACCTTCAAAAAAGCGAACCTTAGTTCTCTGGCCACAAATCACAAAACAGCTGATACTGATGACAAGTCACTGCTTCAGGCTGTGGCTCTCATTAAGGGCAGCAGGTCAATTACAAATGGATAATGGCCATTTGACTCAACAATACCACTCAATCAGCATTTACTGAGCATGTGCCAAGTGTGAGGGACACAAAGACAGAAGCAAATCAAAGCCCTCACAGAGCTTGCCTTCTACTGGAAGGAAAAAGCCAAGGTGTACAGAATAGATACAAAGGAACCTGAGGGAAGGAGGGCACTAATAATGCGTGATCAAGAAAGGCGAGGTGGCACATGAACTCTGTGTTTAAGAAACACAGGAATTCTCCATTATAGGTGAAGAGGAGAGTATAGAAGATGCAACATCATGTGTGTGGAACATCAAGACCAATTTGGATGGATTGTAGAGTTGGTGAAAGGAGAGAATGTGTCACAGGGCTGGAAAGGTAGGATGGATTGAGAATATGAAGGACTTTAAATGACAAGTGGAAGAATATGTAAGCAATCATAAGGGAAATAGGAAGCATCAGAGTTTACCAATTAGGGGAGTGATGTGGTCAGACTTGTGCTTTAAGAATATCATTTTGGTAGCTAATTAGAGGATGAAATGGAAAGGAGAGAGATAGAAGGCAGAAAGACCCAGTAAGAGCCTCTTCCATGGTGCAAGGGAGAGGTGGTGATACTAACGAGGACCACAACCAGAGTAGTGGCTATGTGAGTGGAGAACATGGAGACATAAGTTGGGACGTTTGTGAAGGCAGCATTGACAAGACTTAGCAACAGATTGGCTTCATGGAGTAAGAGAGGGTAAGGGCTCAAGAATGACAGTGAAGCTGTAATCCCAGGTGATTGGGAGGGTGGTGCTGCCCTTGACAGAGATAGGGAAGCTCAAAAGAAGGGAGGGTTTGGTGGGAAAGAGAGAGAGCTCTATTTAGATAGATTGAGTCTGATATTCCTATGGGACATCCCATTTCAAACACCCTATAGGCAATTGGTGATGTGAGACTGATGCTCAGGAGAAAGACTGGGGATGGATGTAGGAGTCAACTGCATAGAGATGATCATTGGGAGTTGCTGAGGTCACTGAGAGAGGAAATGTAGAAAGAGAATGAAGAGGACCCAAAACAGGGCCTTGCAGGATTGGTTGGTGGACAAGAGATAGATGAAGATACAGGTAAGGAGGCTAAGAAGGAACAGCAAGACAAGCAGGAGAACCAAAGGACAACAGCGTCTGAAAAGGCAGAGAGGAAGAAGCATCTTTAAGTCCTTGAAAACCTGGCCCCAACCAGCCCTTCTAGCCTTATTGAACATTACTCCCCTTCATTCATTCCACAATCCTGACAAATAGGCCTTTTCATTTTTCTTCCCACACAACACTCCATCTCTCACCTCTTTACTTTTGCACTGGCTCCCCACCCCTACTGCCCTCCCCCAGTGCACTCTCATCTCCCCTTAGAGTCCCTTTAAGATTCAGTCCTCAGTTCAAATCACCTTCTACATGTAACTTTTACTACTCTCCCTCACAGCTTCTGCAATGTCCCTCCAAAAGAAAACTATTTTGTATTTATTTTATGTACTTAAAAATAGGTAGCAACATATACATATGTGTGTATGTATACATGTGTACATGTAGGCATTGTCTCCTCCCCACAGAATGCACATAACTCTAGGGCAGGAGCCATTTTGTTTTTGTCTTTGGCCTCAGAACCAAGCCCAGTGTCTGGCACATGACAGGGGCCATTAATAAATGCTCATTGATTAGTTAAGTCAACAGTGTCACCTGCTGCAGAGAGGTCAAGAAGGGCGAGAGGTAAGAAAAGGCCACCGGATTTAGCAATGAGAAATGGCTGGTAACTTTGGAGAGAACGACGTCGTGTGAGTGATGGGAAACCAGACTGAAAGAGATGAGAGGTGAATCAGAGGAGCAGTGGAGGCAACAAATGTAGGCAGCTTTGTCTAGGAGTTTTGCTTTGAAAGAGAGAGAGAAGATATAAAAATGATAACTTGAGAAGATGGTAGAATCAAGTGAGTGTCATTGAAAAATTAGGATGATTTGGACATGTTTATAAGCAGCAGGGAAGGAAGGAAGGAAGGAAGGAAGGAAGGAAGGAAGGAAGGAAGGATGGAGAGAGAAAGAACGGAGGGAGGGAAGGAATGGAGAGAGGAAAGGTATCATTTATGAAGCACCCACTATGTGCCAGGCATTGTTCTAAGCACTTTATAAATATTGTCTCACTTCAAAGAGCCAATAGAAAAGTAAAGACTGACATGGAGTATGAGGGGGTAGGGGAGATGATTATGAGTCAATTTGCTGAAAAATCTTAGAATCATAGACCTAGATCTGGGAAGGACCTTGAAGGTCATTTAGTCAGAGTCCCTCATTTTACAGATGAGGAGACAGGTTGGAATGGGAGCAAGGGTTAGAGTAGAGGGGTTGGTCTTGTCAGGGAGAGATTGGAATAAAGTCAGAGAGAACAGGAAATGATGTCAAGGAATTTTGAATTGTTGAACAGGGGAAAAGAAGAAGGAATTTATACAGGATATTATCTCTGAGTGCAAATTTAGGGTTAGGGCAGGTAAATATGAAATCTCTCAAACACCAGGGAAATATCAGACCTTTGCCAAATTAACAGCCCATTGAAAGAAAATGGGAGAGTTCCAGTGTGCAGACTGGCCTTCATCTACACACCGAGAAAGAGCAAATAGCATTTTAAATGTGCGACTACTAATTTAAGACACTTTTATCATACAATTGGGCAACATGAGAACACCTAGGAGGAAATATAAATAGTGAGAATGGACCTATAGAGATCATAAATATCAGCAGAAAAATAGCATGCTGGGATCCTGGCTGGATAAATGCCAGGTAATGCATGGAAGAAGCAGCACTAACCCAGATTTAAAGACAGAGGCACAAAGAGGGCATTAAGGAACCAAATAGAGATGAAATCTGGCCACCAGTATAGATATTTGCTGAGTTTATAATGAGCCATGTGACAGATGCCCCTTCTTTGGAGTCATCCAGGAAGAGATGGTAGCACAGGTAAAGGTGCATCTGACAAGGAAAGGCCTGTGCCCATCCAAGAACCTAAGGGAGGATGGTGGGAGCCCTGGCAGGGTCTGGAGCAGAGGTGGAGAAGCATTTTCTACACTTTCATAACCCTAGCCACAGTCCAAATCAGTTCTGCCCCTCAAGTCAGTGAAGATCCAGCAAAATCCTTACAGTTATAAGACAGTGTCTTATGAGCAAGAAATAAGGTCATAAGATGTCACAGAATTTCAAGCTGGAAGAGACTTTGCAAATCGACTAATTCTGCCCCCCTTATCTTACAGAGAGCTTGAGTGATATGGCCCAGGTCACAAAAGCAGAGCTGGGGTTTGTGAATCTAAATCCGTCATTCATCCCAGTACACTATACTACATTGGACTGAACTTTCTGAAAGAACTTTGGTATTTTGGAAAGTGTCTTGTGTAGCTATTGTAGATTTCTTCTGACAGATATGCAGACATTCACGAGAGACATCATATGCTTAGTGGATAAAGGACTGACCTTAGAATCAGCTACATCTGGATTCAGATCCTGCCTCTGACATACACTGGTTTGCAGTCTGGCTCCTTTCCTCGTAAAAATTCGGAATGCTGATAACTCCAGAGTAATCGATGGTCTCTTAATCACCAAATCTGCCGGCCTTTTCTCAGTCGTCCTTACTGTCTGCTCTGTAAGCTTTGACCCTGCTGATGGCCCTTTGCCTCCTGAACACTCCCCTTTCTGGGTTTTCATGACACTCATGAGCCTTCATTCTCCTCCTCTGTCTCTGATCTCTCCTTCTCAGCCTCTGTCACTGGATCTACACATTTCATAACTGTTGGTGTCCTCCATGACTCCCTGTCCTCTTCTCACTCAACACTTTCAGCTAATGATCTCATCAGCTCCCATAGGTTCAATTATCATTTCAATGCAAGTGTCTCCCACACCTATAAGTCATCTTAATCTTCAGCTCCAAACCTAATCATTAACTAACTGCCTCATTGTGAATCTCACTGGCATCTCAAGTGCAAAGTGTCCAAGAAAGGACTCACTATCTTTCCAGCCTGAACTCCTTCTCTATCAAATTACCCTGTTTTACCAAAGGCACCACCATCCTTCCAGTTAGGTAGGTTTCCAACCTCAGAGTCATCCTTGTTCCTCTCTTGTTGATTCTACACCCATAACAACCCCAGGTGTGTCCCCTTCTATCCACCCACACAGCCATCAGCCTAGTTCAGGTCCTCATCACATTTGACTTGCTCTACCAGATATAAGAGCTTCCCAATTGGTCTTCCAACTTCAAGTTTTTCCCTTCTCCAATTCACCCTTCATACAACCATCAAAGGGCTACTCTTCAAACACCGAGTCAGCTTCCTGCTCAGTAAACACCTGTGGCTCCTTATTAGCTGTATCATCAAATATGAAGACCTCTGTTTGTCATTCCCTTCCCAATCAGCTCCAAACCGTCTTTCCAGTATTGTTCTAGATTATTCCCCTCTATGAATTCTGGGACAATCAAACTGGCTTTCTTCTTTGTACACAATACTTCATTTTCCATCCCTAGGCATTTGCAGTGGCTGGCCCCCATGCCTAGAATGTACTCCCACCTCAGTCTGACTCTTAGGACCCCTCATCTCCTTCAAAGCTTAGTTCCATTGCCACCTCCTGCCCAGAGCCTCTCCCAATCCATCCATTGGCTAGTGCCCCACTTCCAATGATCCTTTCTGTATTTTATATGTAATGACTTCCATGTATGTCTGTTCCTTTTCATCTCTGCATCTCTGTGACCCTGACACAGGGCCAGGCATAAAAGCAGGTATATAACAAATGCTTTTTGATTGGTCAGTTCATTGACTTCTCCCAATGTGACGTGACTGCGCTTCTAAAATTAGCTGTTACAAAGGTCTCCAGACCCAAGACATCAGTAAAAAGAAGCCAACCAAATACATCTGATGGAGCCTTTTCTGTCCTATTTTAAGCCCAAGATTTTTGGTTACTGCCCTGGGAATGTAACCCAGATAACCCACAGGCTGATGAGGGGAGGTGGGAGTGCTCCTCTCTAAGAAGGCCCACCACTGACCTCTACCCTTCCCTTCTTCCTGAAGACCCACCCATCCAGATCCTGGTGATGGCCCTGGTGGCAGTCTTCTCTATATCTTAACAGAGAGAGCTTGTGCTGGCCAATCTTGGTGCCCCTGGGGTCAGCTCTATGCTGCCACGAGGCACTGGAGAAGAAGGTTGGTGAATGTGAGTTCTATGAGACAAGAGCCCCAAATGGTGTTAAAATAAGCCAAGTGATTGTGCTTTCACTTTAGGTAAAGGGAGAGAGCTTATAAAGAAATGGAAATCTTTAGAGGACATCAATTGGCAATTGAAAAATCAGATTTCCATAGAATTTTTTTAAAAAGCTTGAGCTCTTCTAGTCCAACCCCTACACTTTACAGAGAAAGAAACTGAGGCACAGAGAAGGACAAAAAATGAAGCAGATATTTTAGAAAAGGAAAGAGAAGCAAATTTCCAACTAGCAAATAAGGGTGCTGAGGCAACGTTATATTTGGTTGAATTGCAAGTGAGATACCATGAAGAGAAAAGGCAGAATGTGGCTTGTAGGTGTTTGTAGCTGTGCATTCACCCTCACATTTCTCCATTTTCTGACTAAGTAGGGTGATAAGAATTTGAAGAATGTTTCTAGCTGCAGCTAGATGGATAAAGTGCTGTAGTCAGGAAGACCTGAGTTCAAATGCTACCTCAAGCTGCTTGCTAGCTATGGAATACTGGGCAAATGATTTGACCTCTCAGCCTCAGTTTCCTCACCTGCAAATCAATATTAACAATAACACCTCCCTCATGGGGTTGTTGTGAAGATAAAGTAAGATGTTTGAAGCACTTTCAAGCTGTGGAGTGCCTTGTAAATGCTAGTTGTTATTAATTGCTGGAACCCTGTCAATTCCAGGGCCAGCCTTTCCCCAAGGGAGCCCACGATGGAAAAGCCAGTTGGTGCCGACGAGCACTCGCTCACCTTGAGCAGCGCCCACCCTGAGCGGCGCCCACCCTGAGCGGCGCTCACCTTCAGCAGCAGCTCACCTTGAGCGGCGCCCACCCTGAGCGGCGCCCACCTTCAGCGGCGCCCACCCTGAGCGGCGCCCACCTTCAGCGGCGCTCACCTTCAGCAGCAGCTCACCTTCAGCACCGCTCACCTTCAGCAGCGCACTCCTGATCTGCTTGTTTCCTGTTGCCCAATTGCCCAGACAGGAAGTTTACATTGATTCCGCCTTGTTAGGAAACGTCTGATACTTAGAGAAAGAGATTCCAAAGTGAATCCTAATAGCTTTGTGGGATGAAATAATTCTTTTTAACTTGGTCGCTGTCCTTTAGATGATTCCATCACTCGATGTGACCTGTAACTTCCTAAGGCAGAATGGCTTCATGGAAAGAGGAATGGATTTCCGGTCAAAGAAGCTGAGCTAGCCTTCCAGCACTACCCATACCACCTGGGGGACTCTGGGGGAGGGGGGAAGCCCTGCCCCCTCCTTTTCTCTTCTCTTAAATGGGGACTTTTGTGTCAGACTACATGACAGTGTCTTGGTTTATAAAATGAAGGGGTGGCCAATCTCTAAGCTCTCTTCCAAATCAGAATATGTGATCCAAGGTAATGGCCAGAACTGAACACACACCTACCCGAACACACCTCACTCAGGCAGGAGGAAGCTCCGTCTGTTAGCTCAGTTGCCTATTTCAACTGCAAGCATGTGTTCCACTCTAATTTTCCATCTCACCAGTTGGTCTTTGCTTTGAAAGATCCATCTAATTATCTTTGTTTAAAACCTACAGGGTGTAAATGGAAGCATCTGTAGAGGAAGACAACTTTTAAAAAATCGGAAGTTTTGGGCAAAAAATCAATTTTTCTTTTTTCTTTTTTGGTTAAGGGGAAAAAAATTAATTCAGGACTCTTTTTCCTGAACCCTGACTAAGGACTTGTCTATAGATTTTTCTGAGCCTCCTGCTGGATCTTCAGCATTCTCAGGGTAGTTGGCACCAGTGGCTGCAGGAAAGTTCCAGACAGAATTGCTGGCTTACAGCATTTCCACAATATAGAAGGAAATGTGTCAGTGGCATCAGGATGGTCCCTGCCTTTTCATCAGCAGTGTGCAGAGAGTTTGGGAGAGTGCGCCCAACCATTGGGCACTGATCATCGGAAATTTGTTCAGAGAAAGATAAAATGATGGTAAGGGGCTTGAGTTTGTGCAATATAAAGATTAGGTGAAGGATTTGAAGATGTTTATCATGGAGAAAAGAAGGTCTGGGGAGAGAGGGGAGTCAGGATAACTGTCTTCAACTGTGGGAAGGGCTGACAGTAGAAGAGAGATTAGGTTTGTTCTGCTTGGCCACAGAAGGAAGAACTAGAAACAATGAGTAAGATAAGCCCCAAGAGAACCAAAATAGCTCCTGATTATAGGAGTTGTCCAAAAGTGAGGCAGGCTGCCTTGGCAGGTAATGGAGCCAACATTGGAGGTCTTCAGTGAGGTCTGGGGAAGAATGTAGAGGATTCATGATGGGAGGCTGGGGCTGCATGCCCTCAGAGGTTCTTTCCAACTGAGATTCTGCCCTTTTGTGATTCATTTGCCCCAAATATCTATGTCTCAGTGAAACCACAAAAGAAGCACGATTCTGTGACTCCCTTTAAGTTCTATTCCAGACTTCTACTAGGATGGTCTGAGACAAGGCTACCAAAATTCCCCATGTACCACTGGATGGTACAGTTTTCTAGTCTTGTTTTGGTTATGCCTTTGATCCATAAGTTGACACAAAGGGAGGTCTTGGAAGGCAGCTTGGTGCCATGGAAAGCCTACTGGATTTGGAGCCAGAGGACCTGGGTTACAATCCCAGCTCTGCCTGTGTGACCTTGAGCAAGGTCATTTACTATCTCTGTGACTTTACCCCTCTCTGACCAAGTTTCCATATTTGTTAAGTTAGGGGGACAGACTATGTGACTGCTAAAGACCCTTCCAGCTGTAAATCTATGATCCCATAAAGTCTCTGGGGGTGGTGACAAGATGTTAAAGGTGGTTTCCATTTCTCCATGGTGATCCTGGTAACTCTTACCTAAGTGAGGGTGACCAGTTATTTGAAGATCCTCTGGAACTGATTTTTTGGAATGTTGTCACCCAGGCTCTGGGATGGAAGATTGGGGGCCATAGTCGGAGTAGATGTGAACTCTAGAACTAATTCTCCAATCACCCTAGCTTCCTTGAAGGTCCTCTGGACAGAATGATCAGTTGCTTGGAATTTTCTCCTTGACTGAAGGGAAACAACCCCATAATTTTCTCTCTTCTACCCTCTTAACCCTAAGTTAGGCTCACAGTGGCCTTCCAATAAAGTCCTCTTTCATAACAAAGATCTATGATCCAGCTTAATTATCACTTGGCATAAGGACTCTCTGTTTGACAAAAACCGTTGGAAAAATTGGAAAACGGTCTAGCAGAAATTCTATTTTGACCAATATCTTACATGATACAGCACAATAAACCTTCATCCATGTTCAAAATAATGATTAATATGAGGAAATTTCTAAGAGGATTCTGATGAAAATCATGAGAAATCAGTTAAAGGCCTCAAAACAAAAATCCTGACAGCCTCCATTATATATTTGATGGAGAACAGAATCGGCTAAAGAGACAGTGGGTTGTTTTTGGAGTTATAGCCCCCCCTTGCCTCTTTGGTATAATTACCCTGTCCCATTAGAGTGTAATCTCCCTGAGGGCCTGGACTATTTTTGCCTCTTTGTATCTCCAGTGTTCAGTGCAATGCTTAGTACATAGTAGGTGTTTAATATGTGTTTATTGAATTGAATTATAATTGAATTGAATCCAGATGATCCAGTTCAACACTTAGGAAAGGAATCCAAATCCTGCTTCTTTAGTAGATTATCCTGGATTATTTTATAGTGGATCTGACTCTTTCAGTCCTGTTTCCCTGAGTAGGAAAGGAAGGGGAAATGTGAGGTGAGGGAAGGGATCTGTTTTGTGTGTGTATGTGTGTGTGACTGTATGTGTGTGTGTATTTCTGTCTATGCATGTGTACTTAAATATATGATCAACCCTTAAGTGAGAAAAAGGAAACTGCCTCCTGATAAAAATTGGAGCCAATTTTTTTTTGAAAAAAGAGAGATTGATTAGAGGCTTTAAAAAAATAGTGAAACCTCCATCCAAAACAACTGATTGAAATTGGAAGTCAATCTACACAGTTATTTAATAGATGTGTTGTGTTGTACTTCATTGGGAGGAGAACCAACACTGATGTGGCATCACAATCCACTGTTATTTGTTACTCCCCAGGTATATTGTCTTCTGATTCTCCTAATATCCATGTGTGAGATTTCACAAACCCTTGACTTCTCTCATTTCTTTGTCCAGACCCATATTTTCCAACCTATTTTGCCATCTTTCCCTATAGTCACCGTGGCATTGAAGTCACCAAGTAGTGAAATATATTTTAATTTGATTTTGGGGGTCTTAACAAATTCTTTGTAAAATTTCTCTGGCATGTTGTTATGTTCCCCTCCTCACCTCCACCTCTTCCAATTCTTCCTTCCAAGCAAGGCTCAGCTCAAGTCCCACCTCCTAGAAGAGGTCTTTATTGATTTCCCATTTAATGGTGCATCCTCACCAAATCACTTTGCACTTTTTTATGTATCTTGCATTTACTTATCTGTGAACCTGTTATCTCCCCTCAATCAAATGTAAGCTCTTGAGATAATTATAAATTGCTTATCACAACATAGTTGTTGTGTTTGTCCTTCATTCTCAAAGAGTACCATGACATCAGGGAACTGATGACATGACTTTCAGTTGACTTCGATTTGAGTGAGGGAAGGCTGTGCAAGGTCACCAGCCTCACTTTCTCCTCCTGAGCCATCTGGGTCCAGTGGCCTGATATTCACCAGGATGACTGCCCACGATGCATTGGGAGATCCTGGCCCTTTCATGCTAAGGTCTTTTCAGGTTCTCACTTTGAGTGAGGTAATGACCATTCAGTGAATAGGCCTCTTTAAGAAGTTAATCAAGGGATGGGCCCTTTAATCAAACCTCAAGAACAAATCAAACTGGGAGGGGAAGACCCTCAGGGTTCCTGGCCAAAAGAGAAACAGTTACTATTTGGTATTTACATTCACTCTGTGCTAGGAGGGCAGGGAGCTATTGTTCAATCTATGAGGTCCAGAGTGAGTTGGTTTTAAGGCTTGGTTTTTGAGGAAAAAAATCTAGCCAGTAAACCCAAAGTTAAGGAGGCAGCCTTCAGCCATCAAAATGGAGCACAGAGAGAAGGCAAGGGCAAGGGCAGAGGCAGAGGCAGAGGCAGAGGCTATTCACAGGTTGTGTTTGTCCTTCATTCTCAAAGAGGACCATGACATCAGGTAAATGATGACACGACTTGCAGTTGACTTTGATTTGAGTGAGGGAGGGCTGTACAAGGTCACAAGCCTCACTTTCTCCTCCAGAGTCATCTGGGTCCAGTGGCCTGATATTCATCAGGATGAATGGAAATGGTGTAGGATGCATTGGGAGACCCTAGCCCTTTCAGGCTAAGGTCTTTTCAGGTTCTCACTTTGAGTGAAGTAATACCCGTTCAGTGAGTAGGCCTCTTTAAGAAGGCCTCTTTATAACATAGTAAGATCTATATAAATGTTAGCTATTACTATTATTATTATTAACATTATTATTATTGAAGGCAGAGACTGTCCCACCTTCATGTTTTCACCCCTAGCACCTAACACGGGGCATTTACATTCTCTGCCGTCTGATCCTCTGCAATAGATGTTGGCAAGCAAAATGCCATGAATATTTTTGGTGGTCTTCTTACAGGTGCTAGCACATCAATACAAGATGAGCAAATGTCCCCTCAGTCACATAGGATGACCAGCTCGCGAGCTGTCCCTGGGACCACATGAGAAGACTCTCTAGCTTGGTAGAACTTGGCCAAGCCCCTGCCCACCTAGGAAAGCATTTGAGGGACCTTTGTCCCCTATAGTGCAAGGAGGTTTTTAATGAGTGGATCTATTCAGGGTAAAAGTAACATTATTGTATCATATCTACAGCTGAGTTAATGTTCATAGTCTAAGGACTGGGGATAAGAATACGGCCTGTGGAGGAAGCCCCCTCTGCCACTGCAAACGAGCACTTTCTCTGCATCTTCTGGGCTCAGAGCAATGCCTGAAGCAAGGAGAACCTAAGTGACTTGGCAAGGTTCTAGCAGTCAGTGTGACTCAGAGGTGAAATCTAAGCCCGGGTTAGAGCTACTCACAGACCATATAAATATTGTGTGATTCTCGACACAATAGTCTGCCCTTCTCTCCTTCACTCTGCCATGACCACAGCAGAAATTAAATGAGTCACACAAGCAGGTTCAGGCTGTCTCCATCCAACACATCCCCATAAATACGGACCAAAATACTTAAACCTCTTGGGTTGAAGGTATTAATGTCATGGTTCCCATTTAGCTAACGGAATTCTCTGGCCATAAAGACAATAGTTGGGTGTTTCTTCCTCGGCCAATTGCTCTGAACATAATAAAAACCTAATAACCCATCCAGCCTAAACAAGGAAAAGCGGTCTTCCAGAAGCTGCTCCTCCAGTTTCGTGACCTTACTGTTATGACCCACTCACCAGCCAGTCCCCACATACCCTCCCTTCTGAAGCTCCTCAGGCTTCAGCTTTAAAGTATTCTGGGCTTTCGAGTTCAAGAGGTTCAGCCGCTCTCCTCTGGCTGTGTCATCAGGCTATGGGGCATGATTAACCTTACCTGATGGGAGAGGAATAATGATTTTGCTTCTTACCACTAGTCTACTCCTCCCTCACACATTAACTTTGTGCCTGGGGCTCTTTCAGCCAGTTTTGTGATAGATTGCACTCTTATCTTTTTCATGTGTTTTCATTAAGCTTTCTAGCACTTAGCAGAGTGCCTGGCACATAGTAAGCACTTAATAAATGCTTATTTCCTTCTTTCCTTTTTTCCTTCTTCCTTCCTTTTTTTTTTCTTTCCTTCCTTCCTCTCTCCCTTCTTTCCTTTCTTCCTTCATCTTTTAGAGGACACTAAACATCTTTGCTGTCTTTGGGTGTCATGGCATCCCAGAGACCCAAACTGTCCCCATCTGACTTCTTTTCATGTCTGCTTTGAAAAACAAAAAATGAAAAAGCTGAGAACTAGTGGGCTCAAAGATGTTTCCCTGCCCAAGCAAAGATAGCCAGTTAACACGTGAGGGAAGGGCACTTCAGTTTATATGATGAAAATAAGCTTGGTTCAATAGCATCACCTTTTATTTGAACACTTCTGGCATCAAAAGGAGTTTATTTTGAAAATTCATTCAACAATCATTTATTAACACCTACTATGTTCCTGGCTAAGGTGAGAGAGTCAAGTTGAAAGATGGTCCTTCCCTTTCCTCCCTCTGCAGACTACGAGCAGCTTACAGTCCTCTGAGGGATGAAATAATAATTCATTTCGTTGTGGAGATAGATTGTCAATGGCTCTATTCTATTGTTCTTGAGGAAAAACTTCATGGTGAAGTAATGCTTGATGGACTTCAGTCTAAATGTGATTGTAGAATATTTCCAGTGAGAGTCCACAAAACCATAGAGTCAATGCACTGGAAGGTGCCTCACACACTTTCTAATCCAAGTCCTGCTCATCCAGAAAACCTCTTTGAGTTCTTTGGTCCCAGGCTTTCTTTCAACAGGTTTTTGATGCTCTGGGCACAACCCATCTTCTGACCTGGTGTTCCTCTCTCCTTCCTGCCCTTGAAACTTCACGCACAACAAATTTCTAGCTTCCTAGTAGCTGGTCGCCACTGTACCTGTGATATATGGTGGAAAATGAGCAGAATTTGTGATAGAGACCCTGTTCTTTCCTATAAAACCCCTGACCCTCCCCAATAGTGAGAAAGCAGTTCTCTTGTGTGGGATGGAGCCTAGGCATACCCACACACAAGAGTGACAAAAGGATGGCATGAGATGGATGCCAGGTCAGTGAGGATCCCCTTAGTAGATCATTAACCTTTTTTTTCCCTCCTCTTTCTTCTCCTTCTCCCCTTCCTGTCACCTGAAGATCACCTCACCCAACACCTCTGTATGTGTTTTATATGGAGCTATTCACTTAAATGATGTCTCTCCCATTTGAATAGGAGCTTCTTGAGGGCAGGGATTATCAAGAATGAAGACAGAGCAGGATCAGGCTTGTGTGGGTGTGACTGCTGGGCACTCAAACAGAGAACATCTGAACAAATCTAAAAGCTTATACATTTATAGTATTTCCCTCAAATCCCAATGTAAGATATGTGGAATTCATTCTTTTGGTTTTGTTTTTCTTGAATAGCTTTTTAAAATTCTAAATTAAGTACATGATATGGTGCTTTTTGCATGTTTTGGGTCCTTCCCCATTGTCTGTCCATGCTGTCCTCCTAGAGGAAGTATGTCTGGTGAGACCCCTCCAGGTGTGTCTAATGAGATGCCTCACCAGGCATCACTTACGAAGTGGTGGTAACTACCCAAAAGGAGATGATTTTCAGAACTTTTTATTATAAAATTAATAAGCATCAGCAAAGACAAAAAGACAAACATACAAAAGAAGGAATGAGATTTTATCTGAAACCCTTAGCATTTTAACAGAGTAGAACCAGCCAAATGGGCCACAATAAAGGCAAAAATATATATTTATTCATGTTTCCCAAGTCCAGTCCATTGATTTCCCATTGCCTTCAGCTTTATTTCCCATTTTTACAAATATAGGGATGGGCCACATGGCTACTATTAATTCTGCATCACTGTCATCTCCTCCTGATCTTATCTTGTGCCACTATATTTCATCACATCAACAGATTCCAAACATGATGTAGCAATATCACCCCTTTTTCTCAAAAAACAATTATGCCCTCTCCTACTTTTCTACAAAATCATTCTGGGCAAATCATTTTCTTTATTAAAAATTTTAAAAGTTGTTAAAATTGTACAATATACCAAAATCTCCAATATGCAATTAAAGTTACATAACTTTCACAGATATATATTGATTAACAAAATCTTTCACAAACATGTTGTCATTAATGATACTGCTGCTCATAATTCTTTCACAGCCACTAATTGAGCCCAATGTCTTTACAACACCTATTGCAGAGAACTCTGCTTCACATAAACAATATACTACAACTAGCAGAAAATGGTACACAGCTTCCCTTGATGAACTAAAGAACTCTTTATTTCTCCACAACCAAAGCAAAACACAAAGTTCTACTTCAGACAAGTGCATGTTCTCACAAGATGAGTCTAGAAATTCTCTCTTAAATGTAGTATAGTTAGGTATTCCTGTTTAGAAAGATCTAGGTCTCTAAGATAAAATGAGGCTTGCTTCTGTCAGCCAGGGAAGTAACGATTAATCAACAGATCTTTGCTTTCTTCTCTTTCATGTGAGAGACAGGCATTTTTTTTTTCAGTTGTGCAGCTAGGTGGCATAGTAGACAGAGTAAGAGCCAGCAGTTAGGAACACTCATCTTCCTGAGTTCGAATCTGGCCTCAGACATTTACTGATTGGGTGACCCTAGACAAGTCACTTCACCCTATTTGCCTCAATTTCCTAATCTGGAAAATGACCTGGAAAAGGAAATGGCAAACCAGTCCAGTGTCTTTGCCAAGAAAACCCCAAATGGGATCACAAAAAGTCATAAACAACTGAACAACAACAATTTTTTTTACATTGGGAAACATGTGAAATATAATAATTTACAAATTTTCTATCTTTAGGACTAGTTCATAGGTGCACTTAATTTACCTCTCCAATTCAGAAGATGTGAGGACCTTGCACTGATTTGTTTAGAATGCTGGTATTTTTCAAAATTAGACAACAAATGTCCGAGTTTTAGAAAAAACGTTATAAAACAAATTCATTTCACCTTTTCATTATCATTAAGAAAACATCAGCCCCTTCTTTCATCTCCAACACTCTTTGAAGTACTTTGGCATGAGGAAGCTCGTGTGCTTCAAAGCAGAGGCAAAGAGCCCTATCCTCAGCCTTGATATTGCACTCAATTGTGCAAAGAGCCTTCCTTTGGATGGACTGTTTCTATCAAGTTGATTAGTCTTGTAGTAGCCTGGGAAAGTGTCTGTAGCTCTTCATTCAGATTTCTTGATATGAATGACTGCCATAAATGACATAATATTTGTAAAACACTTTGGAAACCTTCAAGTGTTATATAAACGGTAGCTATTATTATTATTAGGAGTCCAAATTGCTTAAAGGGCCAAAGTTCAAACCAGTGTTTGCTGACTTCCATTTTTTCCTGACATAAACTAAGCTCTCAGGGAAGAGTCCAATACAACTCCCCACATTGTATCATTTACATTAAAGATTCCATTAATTATATTGAAATTTTACTTTCATGAAGCATTGCCATCAGTTAAGTTTGTGAAGTAATAAATCTTCTTTAACATCACTTTCAACAACATACACATTCAAATGACCGTCTTTTAACTGTGTCTGTTATTTCATCAACTTACAGTGAAAATGGGAAGATTTCAGTCAATTAATTGATTTTTAAAAGGCTTCAGAAATAGGCCATTGTCCTTTCCACCTTCTTATTGAAAGTGGAGCCATTTAAAGCTGGGGAGCTTGTGATTCATCAAGTGTTGCTCTGATCACGTCAGCAGCCACAGGTAGCACTAACAGTTTTTTTTTTTTCCTATCAAATGAGGCTTTTTACACTTAGCAATTCTGTGAGAGCAACCTCACACAATTCAAGCAATCCTTTTACTGTCACGGACATGGTTTTTGAAAAGGTTTGTTTTTGCTTATTGAAAGTATCTAATTTTCTCCGGAAAAAATGTGATTATCTTGCCAAAATATTCTGTGTACATAGCTTCAAGAGGCCATTTCAATTTACTGAGTTTCATGCTCTCCACAGCTAAAGCACATGTGGAAAACAAACAGAAGTCTTTCCTCTCCGTGAATCACAGTAATCATAAAATAGAGTCAAATGAATTTTCTGGATTTTTTTTCGTTGTGTTTCTGCATTCTCACTACTTTAACTATCTCTATGGTCTTTGATTGGACTGGTTTCAGCTGCTCCTATGGATTTTCTCTTCAGACAGTTGTATATTCACCCTTCACAAAGGTGTATTGTTATAGTTTTTTAAAAATATTCACCAGACCTGTGATTTTATATTCCATATAAAGTATGTCATATTTTCTATAGAGTAGATTTGTGCAAAAATGGATAAAACTTTAAGAGACAAGAAAAGACATGTTGTGGATATAAGATTTATTCCTGAATCAAGTATTGATTCATCAGAGTTTAGGTCAAAATTATTTCCTTTTTTTTAAAAAAAAAAAAAAGACTAACAATGGGGAAAAGACAGAGAATAGAATTGAAGTAACTTAACACTCAATTATTTAAACAAAAAAATTGAAAATCAAAAAGGGAAATGGACAACAGAAATGACATCAATACCAACTCTACTCACTTCCTCTAGAAGTTGAACCGATGCAAATGAAGTGTGACAACAAGGAGAACCGATGAACTGAGCATTTTCTTTAGTCAGCAAACATCTGGGGCACTTGTCACACAAAAAGAGAGGGCTGCCAAAAGCAGCACTAATTAGAAGAAAGCTCAATTGCAAAAGCTCAAAAGGAAGGATGACAACATTATCTCATGAAGCAAAGAGAAGTAGCAGAGAGGGAAAGCATTTTAATGGAAACTCAGCAAGTTATCCAACTGAACAAAGTCATCTCAAAGGCGTTCAAGGACCAAAATGGAGGAGGACCACTGGAAAAGTTTGGCAGACCCCATTTTTACCAAGCTGTTTCCTGCCTCACACATGGTAAAACCACCTTACCTGAACCTCTCCCAGGCCCAAATGTGCTTCTGGAGAAGCTAGAAACCACTGTGAAGAGAACAAAGGTGGGGAAAGCAACTGAACTGGACCAAGCATCTACAGAGGAGACCTAAGTTGTAGATGACACAGTTCTGAGGGTATGGATGCACTCAGTTAAAGGAAAAGAAAACACCAAAGACATGGGAAAAAATAAATAACAACAATAAAAAAGTGACTGAGAGATTATCACTCATTACCAACCTCTATGCCTCCTCTCCCATCTTTTTAAAATACTTTAGAATCATCTATCCACAAATCAAAGGCACTAATGAAAGTGTGAAATAGGGAATGAGTAGTCTTTCACAAATGGTATCCAGCAATGGACCATATCTCTACCATTTCATGGTTGACTCAAAGAGGAAGAGACTGTAAATTCTTATTGTGTTTATTATTTGTTGATTACAATTGATTCAGTAGAACAAAACTCCTTACAGACATGTTTTACAACAAAACATCCAGTCGTACACCAAGATAATTCAAGATCCTTTGGAAGATTTAATAACAGAAACAACTCTATTCAATGACCCTCTGATAATGGGCATCATCAGGGAGACAGAGGAAATCTAGCACAGACTCCACTCAGGAGAAGGATTTCCTGTGATTAATGAGGTTCTCTGTTTGTGAATAACATTGTGCTGATTATATCAATCCCCAAGACCTAGCAGAGGTTCCTGGAAGAGATCTGTAACCACATGGAAGAGTTCAGCCTGACCATTCACACAGGACAGTTCAAGTGGATGAAGAATGTCTGTTGCCCAGATTTTGACATGTATTCAGGTGGGATACCTGTAGAGCTTGTCCGTCAGTGTGTGTCTGGAACAGAGAGTACAAATGGATAATGAATTGGGATGAGAGTTGAACAGGCAAGTAGGTTGTATTTTTTCCTGGAAATTTGTTCTTGTTGTTCAGTCTTTTCAGTCATGTCCAACTCTTCATGACCCCATTTGGGGTATTCTTGCCAAAGCTACTCCAGCTCATTTTACAGATAGGGAAACTGAGGCAAACAGGGTGAAGTAGCTTGTCCAGGATCACCCAGCTAGTAAGTGTCTGAGGCCACATTTAAACTCAGGAAGATGAGTCTTCCTGTCTCCAGCTCCAGCACTCTATCCACAGTGCCTCTTATCTGCTCAATTTCAGGGAATTACAAAGTGTTATTACTGACCCCAAGCTTTCTTCGACAGAAAAGGCCAGTTATTTTTTTGTCAATGTTACCATTTGATTGGGGTTGCTATGTGGCAATGAGGTCTGGAACATCACTGCCTGCAAGACTCCAAAGATGAATATCACACAAAGGGCACTAGAAAGGTGAATGGTGGGTTTGAGCGGGCTGCACCATCCAGCCAACAAGGAACCACGAAGAAGGACGGGAGCCAAGGACATCAACAATGAATTGTATGAAAGGAAGAGTAGGTGAGCTGGTTATGTGGCATGATTGAGGGAAGAGAACAGACAGAGTGTGGCCGCAGTGCCTTCACGGCAAAGACAATAAGAAAAGCTGCCAGCCTGTTGGGTGACCCATGAAGCACATCTTTAGGAGGACACAGATAAGAGTTGTACTAGATGGGCATTATCATTGCAAGGAATTCCTGAAGTGATGAGCTCTTGGAGCCACTGGAGTGACTTCAGAATGTAGAAAAATTCATGTTGAGGGGCCCCCAGTTTCAGTGCAGATCAGCAGCTTTTTTGCAACATTCAGTTTTAGAGAGTTGCCTAGAAAATTGAGAGAAATTAGACTTCCCTAAGTTCACACAGCCAGGCTGCATCAGTGGTTGTGCTCAAATCCAGGTTTCCTTGGCTCTAAAGTCTGCTGTCTTTCCTTTAATTAGAAAAATTAGAGACAATAAACAAATTTAAGACAATTTAAATTGAATTGTTGGAAATTTCAAATGATAATATACGAAATTTCTCAAGTTCTTTCAATGCATGGCTAGGTGGTGCAGTGGATGGAGTGCCTGGCATGGAGTTAGGAAGACTCATCTTCCTGAGTTCAAATCTGACCTCAGACACTTATTAGTTGTGTGACCCTGGGCAAATCACTTAACTTTGTATGTCTCAGTTTCCTCATCTGTGTAATGAGCTGGAGAAGGAAACGGCAACCCTGTAAGACAAGAAAACCCCCAAATGGGGTCACAGAGAACTGGACACGACTGAAGTGACCAGACAACAGCGAAGCTCCAAGGGGTTCTGGAAACCAGCTTGTTATATCCTATGTTTCACTTCCACAATAAGACCGCTTACCTTCTAGTTTGCACACTTCCCATTCTCGGGCAGCGGTCAGTACCGCAGCCCGGCTCATTGAAGTCTTAATGGCCCACGTGGAAGTTTGGGCCTAGGCAGAGATCTCACATGTGCAGACTCAACTTTGACCTTGTTTCTGCATTTCATACTAAATGATTGCTCTCCGCTGCCTTCGTTGCCAGTTGCAATGAGTTCGCTCACTCTCACCTGTGTTGACTTGGATTTAAGCTTTGTTTCCATTGAAAAAAAGAGGCTCTATGTTATAATTGCACTCCAAAATATCCAACAATTTTGGTCATTACTTAACTCCCCGCCCCCTCTCAGGGTCTCACATACTCTCAGATGGCACAAGTCACAGCTCGGAAACATTTAGAAAACATGAGAGAGAAGCAAGTTGTAGGTCTCCTGTTTGCACACGGAAAGGTCGAGGTGTGTCGTAGGGCTGCCAGAAACAAATGATTTGAACCTGCCTTGTGGACCCCCTCCGCCCATTTATTTAAATGGACAAGTAGGAGAAATTGAGAGCTGGCTTTTTGGTTGTCATTGCTGTTGAGTGGCCTAAGCAATCCTGGAAAGAAAGTTTGAAGAGAAAGAGCCTGGCAACGGGTTATAGAGAAAAAGCAGCTCTCAGGTGCAAGACGTCAAGGGAACATAACTAAGAGGCTTCCCACTGCTCTGAGGATAAGAGTTCTGATTTTTACTGAAAGCAGCCAGCAGTACAGTACAGCAAAGCACAGCACAGGACAGCACAGGACAGAACAGCGCAGGACGGAACAGCGCAGGACAGCACAACACAGCATAGAACACAGCACATCACGGGACAGCACAGGACAGAACAGCGCAGGACGGAACAGCGCAGGACAGCACAGGAGAGCACAGCACAGGAGAGCACAGCGCAGGACAGCACAACACAGCATAGAACACAGCACATCACGGGACAGCACAGGACAGCACAGCACGGGACAGCACAGCACGGGACAGCACAGCACAGGACAGCACAGGACAGCACAGGACAGCACAGGACAGAACAGCGCAGGACGGAACAGCGCAGAACGGAACAGGAGAGCGCAGCGCAGGACACAGCACATCACGGGACAGCACAGAAGAGCACAGCGCAGGACAGCACATCACAGGACAGCACAGCACAGGACGGCACTAGTCAAGAATTTCAACTTAGCCAAGAACTGGAGGCTTTAGGAACTACGGCCAATCGGTGGAGGAATGTGACTGCAAAGAGAAGACCCAGTGACCTGTGTGAAGCAGGGTGCCTGTCTGAGGTATTTCAGCATCTCTTCCCAGTGAGGAGCAGCCCAGGGACATTACGAGAGGTACCTGTAGTACTCAAGATAACAGTGGCCCACCCACGTGCAGTTTCTACCACTTGGTGCACAATCACTGCCACTTGGTCACTGTCTCCATTGACATCTGTGAGAGAGTGTTCCCTAAGGTTACTAGAGGGTGGGGAAGATAATTCTATTAGAAAATTGTACACACATACATAGATATACACACATGCCTGAGTGTGTGTATGTGTGTCCGTATGTATAAATATCTATATATCTCCTTATTGGGCTACTTCAAGAGATCCTTGTGTTTTGAGCTCATTGTGCCTTTCCAACTGCCATACGCCAACTGACCATAGAGTTGGTGAGCTGTGGTCAGTTGGGGAGAGGGTGCTCCAGGCAGCTCCCACATGAATGTGGGCATTTTTCAGCTGTTCCCTAATCATCAGGTTCATGAGTTGTTTCCATTCATTGTTGTTTTCGTTGTTGTAGTTCTTGTTGTTAAGCAGATGGGAATAAGGCTATGTCCTTTTACTTCCCTTTTCATGATGTTTACAGAAAAAGAAAATGCCAGCGATAGAATCAGCGACTCAAAGGGCATGGTTGATCTTGTGCCTCACAACTTATATCTCCATTGATGCAATGTCTGTCTTACCTCGTCAGTCTTTGTTGTTGTTGCTTAGTCATTCACTTGTATCTAACTCTAAGTAATCCCATGGACCACAGCACACCAGGCCCTTCTCTCCTCCGCTATCTCTTGAAATCTGTCCAAGCTCATATTTGTTGTTTCCATGACACTCTCCATCATCTCCTCCTCCGCTACCCTATTTTCCTTTTGTCTTCAATCTCTCCCAACATCAGGGTCCTTTCCAATGAGTCCTGTCTTCTCATTATGTGACAAAGTATTTAAACTCCAGCTTCAGTATTTGACCTTTCAATGAATAGCCTGAATTAATTGTCTGATTTGATCTGATCTCCTTGCTGTGCGAGGGACTCTCAGAAGTCCAGCACCACCACTCAAAGATATTGATTCTACAGAGCTTGGCTTTCCTTGTAGTCCAACTCTTACAGCCATACACTGTTCATGGAAAAACCATAGCTTTGACTACTTGAACTTCGTCAGCAGGGTGATATCTCTGCTTTTTACTATGCTGTCCAGATTTGCCATAACTTTCCTTCCAAAGAGCAAGCAAGCATCCTTTAATTCATGTTATAGTCACTGGTTGCAGCGGTCTTCGAGCCCAAGAATATAAAATCTAACTCTGCTTCCACTTCTTCTCCCTCTGTTTGCCAGGAAGGGGTGGGACCAGTTGCCAAGATCTTGCTGTTTTACGTTAAGCTTCAAGCCAAATTCTATACTCTCATTTTTCACCCTCATCAAGAGGTTTCTTAATTCCTTTTCACATTTTGCCATCAGAGTGATATCATCTGAACATCTGAGATTGTTGGTATTTCTCCTGGCAGCCTTAATTCCAGCTTTTGGTTCACCCAAGTTGGCATTTCACATGATGTACTCCGCATATAAATTAAATGAATAAGGTGTCAGTATATAGCCTTGTCATACTCTTTTCCCAATGTTAAACCAATTGTTCCATGTTTGGTTCTAACTGCTGCTTCTTAGACCACATACAGATTCCTCAGGAGACAAGTAAGATTATCTGGTACTCCCATCTCTTTGAGGACTTGCCACATTTTGTTATGATCCACACAGCCAAGGACTTCAGTATAATCAATGAAATAGAAGTAGCTGTTTTGCTGGAAGTCCCTTGATTTCTCCATAATCCAGTGAATGGGGTCACTTTAGTCTCTAGTTCCTCTGCCTCTCTGAAAACCAGCCTGTTCTTCTGGGAATTCTCAGTTCACATATTGCTGAAGCTTAGCTTACAGAATTGTAAGCATAACCTTGCTGGTATGTGAAATGAACCCAACTGTTCAGTAATTTGAACATTCTTTGGTGTTGCCCTTCTTTAGGATTGGGGCATAAACTGATTTTTTCCAATCCAGTGGCCACTACTGAATTTTCCAAATTGGCTGACATATTGAGCAGCACTTTAATAGCGTCATTATTTAGGATTTTAAATAGCTCAGCTTGAATTCCATCGCCTCCACTAGCCTTATTGTAAGCAATGCTTCCTAATGCCCACTTGACCTCATTCTCCAGGATGTTTGCTTCTAGATCAGTAACCATACCATTGTGCTTGTTGGTGATGTTAAGATCTTTCTTGTGTAATTCTTTTGTGTGTTCTTGCCACCTCTTCTTGATCTCTTCTGCTTCTGTTAAATCTCTACCGTTTTTGTTTATCATGCCTATTTTTACAAGAAACTTTCCTTTGATAGCTCTAATTTTCTTGAAGAGATCTCTTGCTTTGCTATTCTATTATTTTCTTCTATTTCTTTGTATTGCTCATTTCAGAAAACCTTTTTTATTTCTCCTTGCTATTTTCTGGATTTTTGCATTCTGATAGGTATATCTTTTTGTTCTCCCTTAGCTTTCAATTTTCTTCCTTCCTCAGTTATTTGTAAGGCTTCATCAGACACCATTTTGCTTTCTTGCTCTTTTTTTCCTTTGGAATCTTTTTGTTGCTGCCTCTTGTACAATATCTTGTACAATAAGCTCTGTCCATAGCTCTTCAGGCACTCTATCTAGCATAACTACTCCCTTAAACCTATTCATCATTTCCACTTCATATTCATGTCTTCAACCTAGAGTCCCACTAGCAATGCAGTAAAGTACCTGGTCCCCACCACCACTTGATTTTGTCTCCTTTATTAGTAAGAAAGGAAGGCTAGTTTTTGCTAACCTAGTGCATATAAAGTGGTATCCTGATTTTATCCTAGTTTACTTTTATATGATTATTAGGTAATTTGAGTATCCTTTCATGTAGTCATTAAAAAGGGGTTTTACATCCTTTAAAAATCATTCATTTGTGTCTTTTGGTCATGGTTCCATAGGAAACTGGGAAATATGTATTACTCTCATACATATTGACAAGCTCCATGTAGATCCTAGATGTTATATGTTTATTTAATCTATTTCCTATAAATATCTTCCCAATAGCTTTCCTTTATTTAAATTTTAGAGCTATGGGCACGCCTCCTACTGTACTGCACTTCAGGCATTATATGTTTTTTTCTGTTTTTTTTTCTTCCAAAGTGAAGGTTTGTGGCAACTCTGAATGAAACAAGCCTAGCAGCACCATGTTGTAATTGTTTTGGGGTGCCATGAATTGTACCCATGTAAGACGGTGAACTTAATCAATAAATGTCATGTGTGTTCTGACTGCTCCACTGACCTACTCTTCCCTGTTTCTCTCCCTCTGCCTCAGCTCCCCTCTTCCCTGAGACACAACATATTGAAATTAGACCAATTAATAACCCTACAATAGCCTCTAAGACAAGTGTTCAAGTGGAAAGAAAAGTCGATCCCTATGGCAAACTTCATTGTTGTCTTATTTTAAGAAATTGCCACAACCTTCCCAACCTTCAGCAGTCTCCACCCTGATCAGTCAGCAGCCAACAACATCGAGGCAATGCCCTCCACCAGGAAAAAGATAACAATGGTTCATCTTCATTTTTTACATCTTCTGTGGGGCATTCTGGACACAACAACATGTATTGTCTAGATTGTTTGTGTAACAACAGGTGGAGGTGGGGGATGTCCACATCTTCTGGATGTCTCACATCTCTAGGATATGGGGGCACCTACCTATTCTTTGGGCTGCCTTGCTCTCTTTAACCTGCTCTCACACTAACAGATCTAGGTCCCCAGAGAAGGCCCATCAACATTCAGTTATAATAAACTCCTCTCACGGTGCCAGGGATAGCAGCCCTTTGTCGAGGGCAAATATATTCTATCATTGCAGCAGCTCCTAGGCTTCCACCAAGGTTTATCCATATCCATAGGTCACTGTAAAGCTTGGAAACTAAGAGCTAAGGATTCCATGACATGTGATTAAATCTCAGCATCAGCAAAGCATCTACGAAACCTCTTCCCTCTGTCTGCTTTTCCTTTTCCAAAAAGAAGGGAGGGGCAGGAAAAAGCAACTTCTGAAACTTTGTGCTGCTGACTGGCTGGCAGCTAGTCTTTTCTGGCAAAGCTGCTTTCCACCCTCTGCTGAATCTTCTGCTGGGTTCTTCCATCTCTTCCTCCTCAGCTTCCTATCTCCTATTCCTTTTAGTGATTTAAGTCAGATTCACTTTTAACTCTTTTAAAGGTAACAATTCACCAAATTTCGCCTAAGAAACCAACAGTCCTTTTCTAATAATACCTGTCTCCAAATAGTTACATGATTTTTCTTTTTTTTTAAATTTTACCTTCTAAAGGGTTGAATACTTATATGTAAATAAACTGAGACTATAATTCTTAACACAGTCCTCTAATAGGTGTCTTTGATACTGATTCTGAATGCTTATATTTTTCTCTTTTAAAAAAAATAACTCTGATCTCTTTAAACCATCAAATTGTTTACAAATAAATACAGCATCATCCTGCATTTTTGCAATGTGATTTAAGGCTTTATATTTACACCACATTTAGTTTTATTCCACAATTACTCAAATTCCATCTGTTAATTTATATACATATTTTAGCAGGTTTTTATTAAACCGAAGTTCTCTCCTTCCTCTTTCCTGACATTGAAATATTTATCAACTGCAGAGACAATATCATAAATACTTTACCAGTTGGTATAACTTTTTTGTAAACAAATTTACATTTTTTCCTGTTTTATCGATAAACCATCCCATGTAAAAAGTTCAGTAATTTAAATTTAAATGGGTTAAAACTTACTTACAAAACTTACTTACTTAAAAGTTACAACCGTACATGAGCTGGCATGCTGTAAACCGAGGCAGAAATTATACAGAAGCACAACAGCCAACATTCGTAAAGCTCTTTCTCTTAATCGACCCTCACAATAAACCTGAGAGGTCGGTGTTATTACTCCTCCCACCTTACAGATTAAGAAACTGGAGCAGAGAGGAGTTGTGACTTACCCACAGTCACACAGACAGGGCAATAGTAATCTCTAGCATATATAACACACTTTAAGACTTGCAAAGCACTTTACAAATACTTCTCATTTGATCCTCATTATAACCCTGGGAAGTGGGTGCTATCATCATCTCCATTTGACAGATGAAGAAACTGAGGCAGGCAGAGGTTGTGACTTGCTCTGGATCACACCTCTTTAGTATGAGGCAGAATTTGAACTCAGAACTTCTCAGATCCAAGTCTGACGCTCTGCCCCTTGAACCAACCAGGTCTCCCTGACTCCAAATCCGGTGCCCTCTTCACCACCTCTCCGGTAAATTCAGAGATTTTCCACGCAAAGAGAAAACGGTCTCAGAGGCCCCCGGAGGACATGGAGGTGACTCTGCCGGCGAGATGACAGGTGACTCACTTTCTCCACTTTCCTTTAACTCTCTGTCTAGGAAAGGAATTGGGCGTCCAGGGTTGAGAAGTTCCAGCTGAATCTACGAGACAAGAGAGATGGCAGACAGAATCAGCCCCATCCTTGGGCGCCGTCCTCGCGGCCATGGGCACGGAGTCGAGCTGATTCGTGGGCCAGCGCCCGGAGCCCATTGTGGGACCCTCCCGGTCCCGTGCCGCAGAGACTTCCAGGCACACTCCGACCCCACCCTACCCCAGGGAGCAGACTGGCTCTGCGCAGCACATGAGGAGACGGGCAGGGAGCTCACTGAAAACGAACTGCCTTCTGACTTGGACTCCACTCTGGGTTAGAAACCCCCAAGGCAGCAGACGCTGTGCCCCCAAACACTCTCCACACCCTCCCCCAACCCTATCAAATGTAGCTGGGGATAACTGAGCCCAGCCAAAGAACGAAGCCCGCGGAACCCGGGCAGGACGCGGGACCTGGGCCAGGATGCGGGATGAGCCAGACCCTCGAGGTGCCCCTGAGAGCGCGAGGCCCAACGATCCAGAGCCCCATGATCCAGAGCCCCGCGATCCAGAGCCCCAACGATCCAGAACCCCGCGATCCAGAGCCCCACGGTCCAGAGCTGGGGAGGCCGAGGCTGCAGCTTCCGCCGTCTGCGAAACGTGTGGCTAAATAAAAGCCCAGATATTGGCTACGTTTTGTCATCGCGGTTAAGGGTATTTCCCCCCGAGGAGTTTCTATTTGAAAACAATATCCCTGGTTGTCTCATTATCTCTTGTAACCCACTGCTTGTCCTGCGAAACTAACGACACAGTCGCTCGTAAATCTCAAGAGGAAAAAAAGAAAAGCATTTATAGGCAATATTTCATCTCTGGGATAGAATTACTCTGGATATCACTACTACAGAAAAAGCCCTTCTCGGCCTTTATTCCGCTCCCCCTCACCTTTGGGGAACGCGATCTCTAGGGGGCTATGAGTCTGTGGCCCACTTTCTGGTTCAGAAATGACCTTTCCTGCAGGAGCCGGGGCTGAACCCGGCCCTGCTCACACTTGCCGGTGGATCGGGCCTCTAGTGTTCCTGGGCCTGGGGAGGGGGCTTCCAAGCTGCTCCTCCCGCTACCTGGCATCCTGCCTGGCATGTTGGGAGCCAAACAAATGAGGATCAGACACCATTCCTTGAATGGGGAAACATCCCAGTTCTACTGGAACAGTAACCTTCAGACGTAACTAATCAAGCCCAGTGTCTTTCAAGCCGGTATTTGTGGTGCAGCACAAGCAGAGGCCTCTGTCTTTGTTAGCAGAGCCTCGGAAGCATCACTTAATGAGGCGCCAAGGACACCAGTGGCACAAAGACTACATTCATTCACCCAGGACACAAGTGATGCCCCAGGCTCCAAGGAAACCAGTCTAAAATCCTGTCCGGCCCAAGTCTTGAGAAAAGCTGATTTCTTTCTTCTCTTTAGGGACTGAAAGATAAGAAGCAAGACATAGTTCCTGGGGTCTATTCTGGGAAATGGCAAGGAAATCCTTAGCGGCAGATATGACGACCTTTGCAAGGTGCCCCTGTGACCTCTCTGCAATGGACAGTGGCCTGGTTTGAGTCGCCTGAAATCCCCGGAGACCCTTTGAGCCAAGCAGCTGAAGGGTTCCCTTGTCTATGAAAACCATTTCCCGGATAACACTCAGCCAGGGCCCTGACAAGCAGGTAATCCACAGATTAATATTTCTTTAAAATCGAGATTAAACCAATCCCAGGATTTTTCTATATAGAGGGTAGAGATACCAGGAACAACACAGGATCAGGGAAGGAAGCCACATGATGATAATGGAAACAACCCCAGAGACAAGGACAGGAGATGCTAATGAGCTGGACAGTGACAGACAAATAGCCCCTTCTGGAGGCCTTACTCCGCTCTTCTGCAGGTCCCAGACTAATGCCAGCACTCATGGTAATGATCGCAATACCCAGCACTTCCAGACCAGGTTAAAGTGTGCCAGCCCTTTACTTGGATTATCACATTTATTGGATGAGGGCTTCCAGATCAAATTCTATGGGTACAGTTAATGGCTCTGTCTTGAATGGGGCAAGGTGAATTCCTTGAGAATGGGGGTGGTCTCTTGCCCTGTGCTATATCCCCTGTGCTTAGCATAGTGCCTAGCACATAGTAGGTGCCTAATAAATGTCGATTGACTAATTGGACCACCTTCTGACTAGCTCAGTGGATAGCTCTGATTAAACTTAATCACTTGTCTCTTCTGGGGAAAATACTGAGCACCCTTCTTTCCTGTGAAAAATCACAACTTGACTGCTTTCAAGTGGATGATGCTTGGGTTTCCCCTCTCCCTACTCCTGGTCTCGTTCTTGCTGGATCTCTGTGAACACAGAATTTCTATTACCCCTTGGTCATGTTCCTGTCTTTGAAATGATGGCTATAATCAAATCCTGAATATAGGGATGCTGTCATTTTTCCAGCAGAGCCTCCCTCTTGGGCTTGGTGCTTACTATCCACAGAGAAATATAATAAATATTTTTAGGCCCCCATGTTTTTTGCAGCAATGTTTCTAAACTGGAATCATTTTTCCCTCAATGACTTGCTGCACAGCACAATCTATCACTTATACTGTGAAATGGTGAATTCTCAGCATTTTTATATTCAAGATGCTCTATGGAAGTGAAAATAATGTAATTGAAAACTCTAGTTTCCTTTGCAATTACCTGAATCTCACCTGCCCATCAGCCCAGGGCTTCAGAAAACTGAAATGCAAAGGACCAAATATTCTGCTGTTTCTAGGCAACTTCCACCCACCCACCCAGAGAGCCCCGAAAGAGTTCATGGCCTCTGAGTCATTCTCAATGATCTCTCTGTCTCTGTCTCTGTCTCTGTCTCTGCTCTGTCTCTGTCTGTCTCTGTCTCTGTCTCTGCTCTGTCTGCCTCTGTCTCTCCTCTGTCTCTGCTCTGTCTCTGTCTCTGTCTGTCTCTGTCTCACTGTCTGTCTCTGTCTCTGTTTCTCTATCTCTCTGTCTCTGTGTGTGTGTGTCTGTCTGTCTGTCTGTCTCTCTCTCTCCCCCCCATCCTACCTCTGATTCTGCCTCTCTCTCTTTCTGTCTTTTGGGTCCATCTGTCTCTATCTTTGTCTATCTCTCTGTATCATCTCTCCTCTATCTCTGTCTCTCTTGCTCTCTGTCTCTCTCTGTCTCTGTCTCTCTCTCTCTCCCTCTCTCTCTCTCTCTCTCACACACACACACACACACACACACACACACACACACACACTAAGTTACCAGGTTGTGTTGATTCTCTCTCCACACTGTGTGTTATAGCCATCCTCTTGTCTCTGATCATAGACAGCCACCACTCCAGGCAAGTCCCTCATCATCTCTCTCCTAATTGATGTCTCTGCCTATATCCTCTCATTTCATTAATCCAGCCAGAGTTGCCAAATTAACATTTCTACGATACAAATATTTGTCAGTTCCCCCTAATAATCCTCAGTTGCTCCCTATTGCCTTTCGAAAAACAATACAAAATCCTCTGCCTGACCTCCAGAGTCCTCGGCCACCTGGCTGCCACCTACTTTTCTAGTCAAACTGCCTGCTCTTTTCTGTACATGACAGATCATCTGTCCCTTTTGAGCCTTTGCTCAAGCGATCCTTGGAATGCCCTCCCGCTTCACTTTTGACTAATAGATTCAACATCCCAAGCTTCCTTCAAAACATAGATCCCAGCTGCCTTTACATAAGGCTTTTTTGATTAGCCCTATCCCTCCAGAAATGATTTTGTATCATTTTGGGTGTAGTCTCTACTTATTCATCTACAAAGTAAATACTGGTGGGAGAGAAGAGACATTAGGCTGACTACCAAACTGAAGGTCTACAGAGCCGTTGTGCTGACCTCATCGTGTCTGTGAGACCTGGACAGTGTACCAGCGCCACTCCAGGAAGCTTCCATTTGAATTGTCTTAGGAAGACACTGAAGATCACCCAGCAAGATAAGGTAGCAGCCACTGAGGTCCTTCTCAGTCTGAACTGCCAAGCACTCAAACCCTGCTGCAGAGAGCCCGACTCCGGGGCCTGGCCACATTATTAGAATACCAAATGTTTGCTGAATAGATTATTTCATGGAGAAGTTGCACAAGGCAAGTGTTCACATGCAAGTCATAAGAAGCAATACAAAGACACTCTCAAGGTCTCTCTGACAAACTTTAGTGTGAGACACTGGTTACACAGGACAACCCAACCTGGTGTGCCTGCGCCAAAGAAGGTGCTGTTCTCCATGAGCAGAATCATAGAGGCACAAAGAAAACATTAGCTACTCAAATCTAGAGACATCTCCATCCCAAATGTTGAAAGGGACTATTTGTGCTTGTTCTGTGGTAGAGCCTTCCGAGTTTGTACTGGAGTGATCAGCCACAGCAGAACGTACTGCACTCTGACTCAACATCGTGATGTCATTGGTCTTCAGATAAAATGGGGGGGGGGGATGAACAACAAGTACTTTGTGCTATCAGAAAGAAAGACTTTGTATTTCTCATTAAGGACATCCTTCTTACCAGTGCCTCTCCACCCCCATCCCACCCGCAAGCCCACTGTGATGTATACTTCCTGAGGACAGGAACTGCTCCGCATTTTGTCTTTGTAGCTGGAGCAGTTGACCCAGGGCCTTATGCAGAACAGGGGGCTTGGTCTGAATCTGGTGAATTTGTGGAGCTGAGAGTGAGCCACTCTGCTCACAGTAGGAATATGCTCATAGGCCAAGTCAACAACATCCGCCATGATACTTTGTTTGCATACAAACTTCCCCACTTGGGAAATCATGCACGGATGGCTTCAGGAGTATCAGTCTGGAGCTGTGTTCCCCTTTGCTGTGCTGACAAAGACAGCAATAAAGCATCATTGATTCCAGCCCGAGCTCATTGAGTCAATAAAAAACTTTGTTTATACATCATTTGGTGGGCAAGCCTCCCAGATGGGGCTGAAACATTGCATTTTTAAGATGTTGACTTTGGTCCAGGAGGATCCTAAATTATAAAGATAACATGCCTTTTATATTGTTATAGTCGTCTAATTGTAATCACAATTATATTCCCTGTGAAATCCAAAGGCATCCTATTATTTTCTCCTTCAGCTTGACATTTCTGAAGCTTCTTGTATTAGAAGCAGTAAGACAAAATAAATTCTCAATAATCCCCCAACTCCACCTGTTAATTCAGTGGCAAATTTGCAAATTAAACCCTGTCAGGAGCTGTGAAACTTAATTAATCCCAACATTAAGTCATCAACATTAAAAATTCTGTCTTGGGTTACCTTTCTCCCAGTCTGTGCAGGGGCCCTTTCAAAGCTAGTAGGGTGTGGGAGTCTTGGAAGGAAAATCAAGAGACCTGGCTTGGAATCTGGGTTCTGCTGCTCCTGAAATGCTTGGTAACCTTGGGCCGGTGCTTGCCTCATTCTGACGCTCAGTTTCTTCATTTGACGAACAAACTGACTTAACTGGTCATCTTCTAATATTCTATAATATTTAAGTAAAGGTCATGTAGCAGTGCTTTTAGTAATTAATTTTATTCTAGGAAATGTGCCACAAGCTTGGAGGGTCTGGGGAGACAGGGACAGTTTTCCTTTCCTTGGTTTTATGTTCCTGAGTTCTCAGCATTGAGCAATGGGGGAAAGGGTAACTCTGGTATCGGAGAGCCTGAGTTTGACCCAGACTTGACCACTTACTCCATGTGTGCCCTCAGCTGTAAAATGAAGTATTTGGACTAGGGGCCTCTTCCAAGGGTCTTTCTGGGATCCTATCATGCCTCCTTAGCCGGTGAGGTCACGTGCCTCTTCTCAGGGCCATGTAAAAAGCTTCCAGTTTAATGATACCAGGTCTAGTGAGGGCTGACTCAGTGCCTTCCAGGAAGCAAAGCCAGTGAGGCCAGACAGGACTGACGTGACTCACTGGCCCCTGCACGGTGGGAGTGGGGGGGGAGGGTGGGGGGAGGTCCACGTTCCTGCTTTCCTTCCCCAGTACAAACTCAATGACGATCTGAGATCCTGTGGTTCCAAAATGCCTAGTCTATGACAACTTCCCCAAACCTCCCTTCAGCTTCCCATGCCCAGGCTGAGATGAGCTTTCCCTCTTCCAAGTTCCTTAGAGCCCTATCTGGCCCATTCCTTCACCCTCCATCATGCCTCACCTGGTATTATACTGCCATGAGCATAAAGAGACTCAAAGCTCTGAGAGGCCTATTGCCACTGCATCTGTTTGTGGTTGTTCAGCTGTTTCGTCACGTCAAACTCTAAGTAGGTGCATGGACCAGGGCACGCCAGACCCTTCTAGCCTCCACTATCTTTCAATGGCTGTCCAAGTTCATGTTCCTTGCTTCCATGACACTATCGATCCATCTCATCCTCTTCAATGCCCTTTTCCTTTTGCCTCTGATCTTTCCCAACATCAGGGTTGGGATTTCCAGGTTTCCAATTTCCAGGTTTCATTATGTGGCCAAAGTATTTAAGCTTCAGCTTCAGTATTTGACCTACCAGTGAATAGCCTGAATTAATTTCTTTAAGCATTGACTGATTTGACCTCCATGTTGTCCAAGTGATTCTCAAAAGTTTTCTCTAGCACGACAATTCAAAAGCCTCAATAAAGGTGGAAAATGGGAACGAAAGATCCAGGAAGATGGAGATGTCTGGCTGGCCACGTTTTTGTTCCTTGCTTCCTCAGTGTTCCCCATACATTTGCACAAGGAAACCAAAGGATTTCATCTCATGCTGGAGAAAACTGAAAGTCCTTAGAGGTGGCTTTTGTTTTGGAATTTAACAAGCACCAAATAAAAAAAATGCAAATCGTGATTATGTACAGCTTGGTTTTTTTAAGTATATATGAATTTTCAAAGCTGCTCTGTTTGTCTGCGTTTCCTCCTGCTCTTCCATCTGCTTTCTTTTGTACTTTAAAAAATATTCCGTTGATCTCTCTGTCTGTCTTTCTGTCTCTCTCTGTCTCTGTCTCTCTGTCTTTGTCTCTGTCTCTTTCTGTTTCTCTCTGTCTCTCTCTGTCTCTGTCTCTGTCTTTGTCTCTCTGTCTGTCTCTCTCTCTGTCTGTTTCTCTCTCTCCCTCTGTCTCTCTCTGTCTCTCTGTCTCTTCCTGTCTCTCTGTGTGTCTCTGTGTCTCTCAATCTTTCTGTCTCTTTCTGTCTCTCTGTCTCTGTTTCTCTCTCTCCCTCTGTCTCTCTTTCTCTCTCTCTTGTTTTTTGTCAATCCTATTGCCCCCTCTCCCTCTCACTTCCTTTACCCCCAAAAAACTGAGGGGAAAAAGAAATATAAAAACAAAACCCCTATAACAAATGTTCATACTAAAGCAAAAAAAAGTCCTATTTTAGTCATGTCTGAAAATGTGTGTTTCATTCTGTGCCTGGTGTCTATCACTTCTCTGTTAGGAGGTGGGTTAACATACTTCATCATTGGCGTTCTGTTGCATTAACCAATTTTCAAGCTTCTCAGAGTCATTTACCTTTGTAATGTTGCTATTATATAAACTGTTCTCCTGGTTCTGCTTATTTCACTCCAAATCAGTTTATGCAAGTCTTCTCAAGTTTCTCTGAGACTATTCTTTTGTCATTTCTTATGATGCAATGATATTCCAGTAGATTTGAATACCATGATTTGTTCAGCCTTTGGAATTAGGTTGAAAAGGAAATCTATGAAATGATTCTTAAGAGATATGGGGGCTAATCGGAAATTAAGTATGAGTTACAAAGATTTCTAACCCTAATTCAGAGTAGCAAGGTGGCTCAGTAGATAGTGTTGGGCCTGGAGTCAGGAAGACCTGAGTTCAACTCTGCCTTTAGACACTAGTTGTGTGATCCTGGGCAAGTCACTTAACCCTGTTTGCCTCAATTTCCTCATCTGTAAGTGAAATGGAGAAGGAAATGGCAAACCACTTAGTATCTTTGCCAAGGAAATTCCAGATGGAGAGCTGGACACAACTGAACAATAAAAAAACCATCATTCAGACAGAAGTTTGTATAGAAACCTTGCCCCTGGCAAATAGGAAGAGAAAACAAATTCTTTTAAAGGCAGTATTAGCCAGTGGCTGCTCGGCCTGGCTTTGGCATTAATTCATAGAGATAGGAACTGAATTTGCGTATTCATTAGTACAGGGAACTCCCAGGTGAGTCTTCACCAATGCAAGTTAACACCTTCTCTGCAGCTTCTTAGAGAGCTGCTGAGGAACCTGGCCAGCATCAGTTGTTGTTCAGCCATTTTTTCAATGATTAGAACTATTCTGATAAATTATCGAATTGATTTCTGATTCCTCTCAGATGACATTTTAGCTGAGTATTAACATTAATTAAATATTAATTCTATTTATTAATCTATTTATTAATTCTATTAATGTTAATATAATATAACTTCTAAAACTTGGCTATTTCAGGTCATGCATTTTAGATACGGAAGAGACCTCACTGCTCATCTTCTAGTACAGCCCACCCATTTTACAGATGCCAAAAACAAAAGACAAGAGGAAAGATGATTTATTTGTGCTGACTTAAGCTGTATGAGATTCCAAGCCAGGTCTTCTAAATCCATATGACATGACCTTTCCATGGCAGCATGCTGCCTTGTCCTGTGGCAGTCAAGGAAGGACTGGTCATTCATTCAGCAAGCATTGATTAAGCACCTAATATGCGCAAAGCATCCTGCTAGGCACGAAAGGGCACTCAGTGAGATGAAGAGTTCTCTGCCTTCACGAAACCCATGGCTAAGGAGGGACATACAATTTTCAAGGAGCTAGAAGAGAGTGAGAAAGTGTCCTGAGAGGGGTCCACAAGCATGGGGGAGGGCTCCATCTCCTCCATCCCTGTGGTCATCATTCGTGTGCCTGAAGCAGAACAAGGAAAATGAAATCCAAGATTCTCCAATCCCCCACCAAAGGCTAGATGTGAGATCTATTTCAGTCCCTTCTCTCACTAATTATGTAATTTAATAACAAAGCAATCAAGTTTGCTGGGTGTGATTGGTTCTTCATATACCCAAGGAATAGACATTCCAGTTTTAAATTCAATACCATTTGGAAATTTACCACCTGGCCACTCCTGTCCCCTGTGCCTGTTAAATGATCTTTGCTGGGAGCCAACGTGACGCCCCAGCCAAACAGAAGCACATTTTTTAGACTGTAAATGAGCATTTTATGCCCACCAAAAATCAAAATGATATTTTTACTGTTATGATTTTATTATGCTTCTTTATGATGTCGTTTGCTTTTGTGAAGTTCAGGAAACCAGTGGAGTGGAAACGTGTAGCAAATAGTCCATATTCAAAGGGCTCCCACTCTTCATTTTCACTTCACTTAATGAGGGAGTGAAGCCGGTGTTTATTTGTATGCCTAATTATTGAGGAAGGGGAGGGGGAGAGGGGGGTTCATTTGTCTGAGTTAATATCCCTTAACTAAGTTAAAAATTAACATATATCTTTTTAATTACTCTTTGAGATTACAATATTAGCCACATCAACATGGTATGTTAACCAAATGTAAGGTTTGTGAAGATGCTTCTCTGGGTATCCCTTCCACTGACTGAGTCAGTCTCAAGCTACCTCATGTCTCTGCATCTCTAAGATCCTGCTTGGTACAAAAATCAAGGCTTGTGAGTCAGATGATCACAAATTTACAGGTGGACGAGCCTGTAGAGCTTGCCTAATGAAGGACTTCTTAATCTGGGTCCCCAAACTTGATCTTTTAGCATTTCGATCACTGGTTTGCAATAAAATTGATTTCCCTTGCAATCCTATGCATTTCATTTTATGCATCGAAAAACTTGATTCAGGGAAGGGGGTTCCACTAAACTGCCTGCCCACTGGGTCTAGGACACAAAGAAGGTGAAAAAGAACCCCTATTCTTGAGTCTAATCCAACCCCATCATTTTGCAGATAAAGAAGTGACATAGGGCCTCTCACTTCCAACTCAACCCTCTGCTGTCTCCTGCTGCATCAAGAAGCACTGATTAAGAGGAAATAGTGATCTAGTGGAAAATAGCAAAGGGGCTGGACCTGGCCGTCTGACCTGGGCAGAATCTGGGAAGAGGAAGGGACGCTGTAGGTCAGTTTAGTTTAACCTGTACCTGAGTAAGAACCTCCTTCTACATTAGCAGCAGGGTCACATTGGAGTTGGAGTTGGGAAGACCTGGGTTTGAATCCTGCCTCAGATGCTTCCTTGTTATATGACCCAGGATGACAGACTCGTGGAATTTGAATGTTGGAAATGATGATATAGTCCAGCCCCATTTAGTACACACAGCAAGTAGACATTCAGCCTGTATTTAAAACCCTCCGTGGAAGGAGAATCCACCCCCGCCTAAACAACTCATTCCACTTTGGGACAGTTTTACTTATTAAGAAGGACTTTTTTTAATAAAAAGAAGCTTAAATTGGCCCCTTTGCAGTTTCTCCTCATTGTTCTTGGACAAGCTACTTTACCCTCTCTGGGCCTCAGTGTCCTTATCTGTGAAATGAGGGAGTTGGAAACCAATGTCCCTTCCAGATCTCAGTTTATGATCTTACATCTTATGAACGTCCCTGACGAGGAGGTGTCTAGCCTCCGAATATAGACCTCCACGGAGGGTGAACCTACTGCCCCTTATCCAGGCAGTGCATTCCATATCTACGTGGTTCTAAGCATTAAAAAGCCTTCCCACACATCGAGGCTAAATTCACATCTACTTTACAGGTTCCATGCATTGCTCCTGACTCTGCCCTCCTTTGACAGATATAAATGTCTGACCTAGACTGCTCTGGTGCAATTAACGTGCCCAGAGAGAGTGACTGTGCCTTCAATGACCTTATAACCAGCAGGTGGCACTGATAGCTCCTCACCTGGGGATACCTTGCGCTTACTTGGCAGAAGTGCTTGGTCAATGATCTTCTGTCCTTTGGTGTACTCTCTCTCTCTCTCTCTCTCTCTCTCTCTCTCTCTCTCTCTCTCTCTCTCATCCCCCACCTCCTGGCTAATCCCAACATCTATCTTTTGAACACGTAGTATTTTCAGTGAATGCTAATCATGTGACCTTCGTGTAATAAATGGAGCTGGTTCTCCTGGGAAGCCAAAACACCTGATGAAATACTACATGCCCTATTTTGACTCAGCGTAAAAACGCCGGACCACAATGTGTGACAGAACATACAACCATCTATAGATCCAGTGCAGGTCCATTAATCCCTTAAACTCCCTTTATCTTCCTGTACCTCTAGTACAGTCTGAGTTCTCCCCCAAGCAAGCAAAGGAGTGAGACCAGTTTCCACAGGATGTTCACCTCCTACTTCAGTTGGGAGTAGTCATCGGGTCAGATGCGGGATCCCTGGAGTCAGGGCCTTGGCTCCTTCATGGCATGGGAGCTACTTTTTTGGGATATGATCTGAGTTTTAAAAAAAGAGGATTGATCATTTGTCTGGCTGCTGGGGAAGGCCTTTGACTCTATTGGACATAAGTGACCTGTCACAAAGCATGGAATTGGAAGCTGGCCCAGGAAAGAAGCAGCTTCTCCTTTGTACTCCTTTCCCCTTGAGATGGCATCACTTTTCTTTGCTATGCCTGCATCTCTCCTCTTCTTCTCTCTTGCCCTCACCACCTCCAAGCTCAATACTCACTGCTCAGTACCCAGGGCTGAGGATAGGAGAGGCACAGGCAGAACTAGAGTTAGGTGGAACATTATCCCTGCTACATGCCAGCATGTGGTGATAAGTGCTATGGAAACCTAGAAGAAGACCAGGATGTGACCCCTGTATCCTTAAAGCCTTCATGAGCCTGCCAAGAAATGACATAAATCGTTTCTAGTTCTTCTATGTAAATTCTAAACTATGTGGTATGGACCCTATGGGCAACTGAAATTCAGAAAAAGAGAAGTCTGTATGAGCTGGACTAAATAAATAAATGAGGCATTTATTATGTGCCAGATGTACTAAATGAATACAAATATAAGTTAAAAGACAATCCCTACCCTCAAAGTGCTTACAGTTGAATGTGGGAAGACCCCACATCCAAGGAAAATGAAAACTGGAGAGGGGGTGGAGAAGGTGCTCATGAGGGGCCAAGGTGGAGAAGTCCTAAGAGTCAGGGGTGTAGAGCAGGAAGAGGAGTGAAGGGGAACAGAAGCAAGCTTCATGGAGGCGGTGCTGCTGGAGCCAGGCCTTGAAGAAGGGGTCAGTCCCAGCTCCACCACTCACTCAACCCTAGGCAAGTGACTTGACCTCCCTAAGCCTGTTTTGTCATCTATAAAATGAGACTTGAATTTAGTGATCTTTTTTCAAGGTTCTTTCCAGTTCAGACATTCCATGATAATAAGGATTTGTTGGATTAGATTGGATTAAATTTTAATCCTCACTAACTTTACAGTTTTGTCCAGGGTAAGCCTTGCTTTGGAGATTTCTTCACATTATTTCTGTTGCTTTTCTTCAACTTCGCAATTTCTCAAAGATAATCTGATTCTGTCTCTCCTTAATGGGCCCAGCTCATTTAGATCTGTACTGTCTGTTCCAGATGCACACAATGATGGACAAGCTCTATAAGGCACCCATTCAAATACATGTTGAAACCTGGGTAAGAGACATTCTTCATCCACTTGTTCTTTTGTATGTGGATGGAAAGGCCAAACTCTAAAGGAAAGGACCATCTTTTTAATACCAACATCCTAAGGGTGTTGCTCTAGGATAGCAAGACATGAAATACAAGATGTGGAATTTCTTGCAGAAAGTGAAATTTTGGCTCACACTCGATGGAAGCCAGAGAAGTAAAGAGGAAGGTGAGAATTCTAGGCATGAGAGACAGCCAGTGAAAATGAAGTCAGGAGATGGAACATCTTGTGCAACAAACAGCAAGGAAGCCACTGTCACTGGATATGTGTGTGTGTGTGTGTGTGTGTGACAGAGAGAGAGAGAGAGAGAGAGAGAGAGAGAGAGAGAGAGAGAGAGAGAGAGATGGAGAGAAGGTAGGGAATAGGTTATGAAGGACCTTAAAAAAGGCAGATGGTTTTACATTTGATTCTGGCTTATTTTTTGCTTTGTTCCCCAGTGGCTAGCATAGTTCCTGACACATAGGAGCAGGGGTGGGCTGGAGTCAGCTGCATCAGCTCAGCAGCAGCAGATTGTTCTATTTTCATGTGAGCATTTACACCTTGGAAATAAGGAAAGATTACAAATTGGACTTGATTTATTGATTTGTTATGTTAGACTCTGAGCTCCTTGAAGACAAGGATGGTTCTTGCCTTTCTTTATATCCCCAGTGCTTAGCACCATGCTTGGCACATAGTGAGTGCTCAATAAATACTTGTCTATTTGACTTAATTTGATTGAATGACAATTCATGATGAGCATCCTGAGTGGTACATTGGTATCCCAAAGCTATCTGAACAGAGGTTCTCCAACACTCTTGCCCATGACACCATAGGACTCTTTTCCAGGAGGAATGGTGGCAACTCCCACATGACCACATGTTTTCAGGTGTGAGTTCCATACAATTCATGAACCACTAAGCAGACTGGAAACACCTTTTGACAACCATTGTACTAGACAACCAGTATCTCTATAGCCCTGGGTAAATCCCCTATGGAGAACTTGTGGGATAGCGTGGGAACGAATCACACAGGATGAAAGACTTCAGGCAAAGCTGAGTGGTGTTCAGGTGGGGCTTGGACTTAGTGGGCTCTGGAGTCCCTTCCAACCCTGAGATTCTGGGATTCTCTGAAGACACTAAGGGGTTGAGTTCATACCTGAATGCCAGGTAATGCAAGGATCCCTGAAGGACCAAAGAAGCATCAATGGCAAATCTTTAACATACAAGATGGGGGTGAGGTAGAGAAGCAAGAAGAGACAGTCACAGAAACAGAGAGAGAGAGATGCAGAGAAGAGGGAGAGAGCCTACAAATGACTGTTAATGTCTCAGCATTTAAAGCCTTTCATAAGATGAGTCACACTTACGAGTCCCATTTCAGATTACCCCTCTTCATGAACCATCTATAATAGCTGTACTGGACTTTTAGCTCTACCTTATACACAGCAGACCATCACTCACCTCTGCTCTTCAAGCCTGGAATGTCCTCCTTCCTCATCTCTGCCTCACACAGTACACAATTTCCTTCAACAGCTCGAATGGCACCTCCTCCATGAAGTTTTCCTTCCCTCCCCCACCTTGTTTTGGTTCTATCCCTCTTTAAAATATTTAAATTACTTTATTTATACCACTATGCCCTGGTTATTGCAAATAACAAATCCTCCGAAGTGATACATTATTCAAATTCATCTCATTATTTTAATATTTCCATTGGGTTGGAACTTGCTTAAGGGCATATTGAACATAAGCTCCTTGAGGGCAGAAACAGTTTTCTTTATGCTTTTGTATCCCTAGCATATTTCATAGCATCTGACACATAGTATCTACTTAACAAATGCTTGCTGAATAAAATGAACTGCTCTTGTAGTCTGTTTGTGATCATGGAAATTGACTGTACTAAAAAGCCATCCTTTTGGAAAGACACAGAACAAATACAGACACTTGATGAGAACTTGCCCGCTTTTGCCCCGCTGGCTCAATCACCACACAAACCACATGCACTTGTCAAAGCATCAAAGGACACTTTGGATGGAGCCTCCCTTGTATTATGTCTGACTAGTTTCTTGCTATTCATTACACTCCATCCCATTTGCAATGGATTGTTTATACATTCATCAGATATTAAAGGGCAAGATGAAGGCTGACTAAAAAGCCACAAGGCACAAGCCAGGACATGATAAAGAAGAGGTTGTGTTTGGTGTCTGAGCCTATCAGCCCTCTCCAGCTGTAAAGCTCCCCTTTCATGGTGATCTCCTTTTGTGAGATTCAAGAGAAAACCACATGAAAAAAAATTGATAGTTTTCACTACAACAGAGATGAAGGAGAAGGGTCCCGGCATCACTTGCATGCTATCATGTGGCTTGTGCTGCGTAGATACCAAAAGGCAAAATCAAGTGTTTCATGGGGAAACATAATCATTTGAAGATGGGACTGAAATTGTCCTAAATACATAAGAAATGGGATTGCTTACAAACGAATGTACATAATTGAAAACACAGAGCAACCTCTACAAACACAGAAAAGAAAGATGAACAGAAATGTGTTAAAAATTTATGTTTTGCCCATTACATCCAGATAATAGACACCGCTCATAGATTAAATTTTAAATTTGATTGATAACTCAAGATTAGCTCTACAAAGTGGCAGAGAAAGCTTGTATGGAAAGATGGGGGAGGGGAAGGAGATGGAGCAGGACCACATCAGAGTACCACCTGTCAAGATTTCTTTTTTATTTTTTAATCAGTTAATACCTTATAGTTCATATATCATCTAGTCCAGTCTCCTCATCTTCCAGAGGTGGTAACTAACTGAGGCTTGGAAATATGCCACAACCTGCTCAAGGTCACAAACTAACAGACCACAGATCTAGAGTTGGGTTGGGAGGAAACTCAGGCCACATGATCCAACTCTCTCGTTTTGCAGATGGGGAACTAATAAAAAAAAAAGTTAAATGACTTTTCCAAGGCCATGTAGGGAATAACTATCAGAGATGGGAAATAAACCCAGGGCCACTGCACTTAGTCCCATCTCTTCATTTTACAAGTGAGAAAATGAGGCTCACAGAGCTTGACTTGCCCACGGTGACATAGGTAGGTAGTACATGGCACGGCCATCATTTGAACCCAGGTCCTTTTCTTGATCTCATCAACTCTCATTCATTCAATTTATTTCCCACCCTAACCTCTCTCTTGAGCACCAATTTCACATCATCAACTTCCTACTGGATACATTGAACTAGATGCCCTGGAGACTCAACCTGTCAAAACAAACTTATCACCTTTCTGCTGAAACTCACCCTTCTTCTGAACTTTCCTATTACCATTGAGGGCATCACCATGTTCCCAGTCACTCAAGCCCACAGCCTCAATCCCATACTCGCCTCCCCACCCTCACTCATCCCCCACAGCCAACCTGTTGACAGATCTTGTCAATTCCACTTCACAGCAGGTGGAACACACATACCCTTCTCTCCATTCACGTAGCCAGCACCCAAGCTCAGGCTCTCATCACCTGTAGCCCCTACCTCAAATCTTTCTCCACTCCAAAATTTTTCAAATGGCCATTGAAGTGATTTTCCTGAAGTGAAGGACTGACCATATTACCTTTTGTTCATAAACTCCTCTGGTTTCCTAGTGTCCCCACCATTAAATATGAGCTCCTCTTCACAACCATCCCTATCTTAACTTCCCAACGATATTATATATTGCTCCCCTCCACACACTCTGTGATAGAGCTGAACTAGCCTCTATATTCTTCATTTATATGTGATGTTCCATTTCCCAGCTTTGTACTGGTGATCCCCAAAACCTGGAATTCTCTCTCCTCACTCTCAACTCTTAGAATCCCTGGGTTTCTTCAAAACTCATGGAAAGGACCTCCTTTTGCATGAAGGCTTTCCTGGTACCTCCACCTTGCCCTCTGTCCCATCGCTTGTGACTCTGCTTCCCCCAACCAAGATAATCTGGCATCTGTTTGTATGTGTCTGGCATTTATCTGCATGTGTATATCTCCCCTGGAAGAACATCAGCTCCATTGGGTCTTTGTACCACTAGTGCCTAGGACAGTGTCAGGCACATAATAAGCTCTTAACAAATAATTATTGGTTAATTGATTGATTGCCACCATAATTATGCTAGTCACTGGTCACACATAGACAAGCAAGAAAAAAAGTCCCTACCCTCAAAGAGCTTACATTCTTCTGGAAATAAATACAAAGTCATTTTAGGAGGCAGAGAACCATAACAGAAAATCAGGAAAGGTTTCATGGAGAATGTGACCCCCGAGTTCTTCCAAGGAACTTTCAGTCCAATAGGGGAGAAAAACATTTCCATGTGTAAGGAAGACAGAAAAAAAGAATGAAGTAAGTGCAAAAAAAGAAAGGCATGAAAATATTGAGGAAGAGTCTGGCTCCAGCTGGAGGGACCCAAGGAGGATTTCTGGAGGAGACGATGCTCCATTGAGCTCCTGAAAGAAGTAAGAGACTTTAATAGATAAAGCTAATGAAGCCTTGGTTCATTTTAGGCATGGAGGCCAGAGTGATCAAAGGCACAGAGAAGGGAAAGGGCATTACAAGCATGGGAGGCAGAAAAGAGCTGAGTTGACTAAAACGGAAAATCTGTGAGATGCAGTAGTGTAGGATAAGGCTGGAAAGGGAGGTTGGAGTAAAATCATGGAAGGCCTTGAATGCCACCATTGGAGTTTATACTTTATTTGGCAGGCCAGTAGAGCCACTGAAGATTTTCAAGTGGAGGAGAGACAAAATCAGAACAGGGCAAGAGGAAGATTACTAGGGCAATGGGTGAAGGCTGGAGCAGGAAGATCAGTTGGATGGCACTGCATAGCCTAGACTAGAGACAATGAGAACCTGACCTCAGTCATTCATGACAGAAAGTGTCTGCAGGACTCGTAGAGATTGAAACAAAATTTGGCTTTTTCCATTTTCTCTGTCTCAGGAAGTAGGCATTCTTTACCCAGAAAGAGACAAAGAAAATGTGGGTATAAAATCACAAAATGTCAAAGATGGAAGACCAGTCATGCCATTTGGTCTAACCCAACCCTCTGTACCTGAGCCAATGCAGGGTTATCTGGCCTTCTCTTGTAGACCTCCAAAGAAGGGGCCAATCCCTCTCCAAGACAATGCACTTTACTTCAGGACCCTTCCCATCATTCCAAAGGTTTCTCCTGACCATGCATGGAGCCTCAACTTGTTTCTTTGAAACGTCCTGCACCACTATTCATTCTGCTCTCTGCAGTGACAAGAACACCGATCCCTCCTTCCTTTAGAGGGAGCTTTAGCACAGTGGACAGAACACTGGGCCTGGAGTCAGGAAGATCAGAGTTCAAATCCAGCCTCAGACACTGTGTGACCCTGGGCAAGCCACTTGAGTTGTTTGCCTCCTTGTACCATGGGGATAATAGCAGCACACCTCACAGGGTTGTTGGGGGTCTCCAATGAGATAAAATTTGTGCCAGGAACATAACAAGCATTTCACAAATGTTTATTTCCTTTCCAAGATGAATCATATGTGGAGTTGGAGATTAGTGATGGTCCAGAACTAGGAGAATAGTGATGCTCCCTGTGTGGTGAGGCAGTTCTCCAGCCAGCGGCTGGGTAGCACTGGCAAGTAGGTAACAAACCCATAGCGTGACCCCTGGGTATGAGGAAAGGAGGGCCTTAGCTAAGTGTCCACTGACTGGTAGCTGGATATGATTCTACGATTGGAAGTCTGGGCCCATTGGTGTTCCCTGGATGCCTCCTTCCTGGCCTCCAAAGCAACTGATAGAAAAGCCAGGGTGGGCAGCAATCAGAGGTGCCATGTTAGGTATGGGTGGAGTGAGGGTGGGGCCGGGAGCAGTTCAATTCTTTTTTTTAAGCCTCTGTCTTTGTCTATAAAGTTCAGGCTCCTTCCTTGGGTATTCAGGGTCTGTTCCAAACTCTCACCACCCTAACTCTCAGCCTAACCTCATAGGACTGCCTTCACTGCACTTTGTACTCTGGCTAAACTGGATGGACAGCTTTCTGAGCCCCGTCTACTCCCATCTCTGTGCTTTTGTTCGGGCTAATACTTCTGCCTGGAATGACCTCCCTCTCCATGTTGGCCTGAAGAATTCCTACCCACGTTTTAAACGCAACTCAAATGCTCCCTCCTAGAGGACCCCTCCTTAGAAGCCTCTGGGGGAACCCTTCCTCTTCCCCCTCATAGATCACAAAGAATTGTGCTTTCTGACTCTAAAATATACTTTTCACCATGTGATTTGACAGAGATTCAGTTCTCCCATGTGCCAGGTGCTGTGCTAGGGCTGCAGATACAAAAGCGGGCACAAAATATAAGATCATAGATTTCATAAGAAGAGCAAAAATGTTTAGCAACTTACCCAAGGTCACAAAAACAAATGATGTAGTCAGGATTTGAATCCAGGTCTTCAGACTCCTGAACCAACACTCTTTCCACTGCTTCATGTTTCTTCTTTATGTTTGTTGGGTTACTTTAATGTTCTATATTACAATTATTCGTGTTTGAGCCTTATTTTCCTGCTAGATTATAATCTCCCTGAGGCTAGCACAGTGCTGTGCACACAGAAGGAGCTTAATAAATGGTTGTTGCAGTTTCTAGCAATGTGCTCTGCATACAGTAGTTGCTTAATCAATGCTGTTGCACGATTCTACTGCTTTATGACATTAGAATAGCTAATGCTTATGTAACACTTTAAGGCTCCAAAATCACTTTGATAAATGGCTATAGAAATTCATTTAGTCTTGAGTTTTTTGTTTGCTTTTGTATCTGCAGTGCAAGCACAGCAAGTGCTTCACCACAGTCTTTTGATGTAAATCCTATATGGAAACTGAGGCTGAGAGAAGTGAATCCACTCCTCTTACGGATCCCGGGTCTTCCTGACTACAGGACCAACAATATCCATCGTGGCGCCACCTAGTGGCCTAGGCGTTCCTATGCAAGGAGGATGCTGGGTAACAAGCCCAGGAAGGGTCTTTAAAGTCAGCTAAGAACAAGAAAACAAAGATTCACAGACATAGAGAATCTCAGAGTGGGAGGAGATGAAGAGTACTAACATAGTCTTGCCTCCAAAATTATCTTCCCAATACAAGTCTAAAATTCCATCATTAAATAGTGATAATTAAAGTTAGCATTGTGAGGTCTGCAAAGCACTTTACATGAGTTAAAACATTTGATCCTCACAGCAACCCCAGGAGGTGGGTGTTATTGTTATCCCCATTTTACAGAGGAGGAAACTGAGGCAGATAGAGGTTAAGTGACTTGCCCAGGGTCATACAACTGGTAAGTATCTCAGGCCAGATCAAACTCAGATCTCCATAACTTGAGTACAGTGCTCTATCTTTTTTTTTAATTTATTTAACATATTTAGTTTTCAGCATTGATTTTCACAAGGGTTTGGATTACAATTTTTCTCCCCATTTCTACCCTCCCCCCCACTCCAAGATGGCGTATATTCTGGTTGCCCTGGTCCCCAGTCAGCGCTCCCCTCTGTCACCCCACTCCCCTCCCATCCCCTTTTCCCTTCCTTTCTTGTAGGGCAAGATAAATTTTTACGCCCCATTGCCTGTGTATCTTATTTTCTTGTTGCATGCAAAAACTTTTTTTTGTTTGTTTTTGAACATCTGTTTTTAAAACTTTGAGTTCCAAATTCTCTCCCCTCTTCCCTTCCCACCCACCCTCCCTAAGAAGTCAAGCAATTCAACATAGGCCACATGTGTATCATTATGTATAACCCTTCCACAATACTCATGTTGTAAAAGACTAACTATATTTTGCTCCTTCCCAACCCATCCCGCTTTATTGAATTTTCTCTCTTGACCCTGTCCCCTTTCCAAAGTGTTTGTTTTTGATTACCTCCACCCCCATCTGCCCTCCCCTCCATCATCCCCCCCATTTTTTTTATCTTCTTCCCTCTTCTTTCCTGTGGGGTAAGATTCCCAATTGGGTATGTATGGTATTCCCTCCTTAGGCCAAATCTGATGAGAGCAATGTTCACTCATTCCCCCCTCATCTGCCCTCTCCCCTCCTCCCACAGAACTGCTTCCTCTTGCCACCTTTATGGGAGATAATCCATCCCATTCTATCTCTCTTTATCTCCCTCTCTCAGTATGTTCCTCTCTCATCCCTTAATTTAATTTTATTTCTTTTAGATATCTTCCCTTCATCTTCAACTCACCCTGTGTCCTCTCTCTCTCTCTCTCTCTCTCTCTCTCTCTCTCTCTCTCTCTCTCTCCATATATATATATATATATATATATGTATATATATACACATAGACACATAGATATATACATACATACACATTCACCCATATATATACATAAACATGTATGTATGCATATTCCCTTCAGCTACCCTAATACTGAGGTCTCATGAATCATACACATCATCTTTCCATGTAGGAATGTCAACAAAACAGTTCACCTTTAGTAAGTCCCTTGCAATTTCTTTTTCTTGTTCTTTTTCTTGATTACCTTTTCATGCTTCTCTTGATTCTTGTGTTTGAAAGTCAAATTTTCTATTCAGTTCTGGTCTTTTCACTGAGAAAGCTTGAAAGTCCTCTATTTTATTGAAAATCCATATTTTGCCTTGGAGCATGATACTCAGTTTTGCTGGGTAGGTGATTCGAGGTTTTAATCCTAGCTCCATTGACCTCCGGAATATCGTATTCCAAGCCCTTCGATCTCTTAATGTAGAGGCTGCCAGATCTTGGGTTATTCTGATTGGGTTTCCACAACACTCAAATTGTTTCTTTCTGTCTGCTTGCAGTATTTTCTCCTTGATCTGGGAGCTCTGGAATTTGGTGACAATATTCCTGGGAGATTTCTTTTTGGGATCTATTTGAGGAGGCGATCGATGGATTCTTTCAATTTCTATTTTGCCCTGTGGCTCTAGAATATCAGGGCAGTTCTCCTTGATAATTTCTTGAAAGATGATATCTAGGCTCTTTTTTTGATCATGGCTTTCAGGTAGTCCAATAATTTTTAAATTATCTCTCCTGGATCTATTTTCCAGGTCAGTGGTTTTTCCAATGAGATATTTCACATTATCTTCCATGTTTTCATTCCTTTGGTTCTGTTTTATAATATCTTGATTTCTCATAAAATCACTAGCTTCCACTTGATCCAATCTAATTTTTAAAGTAGTATTTTCTTCAGTGGTCTTTTGGACCTCCTTTTCCATTTGGCTAATTCTGCCTTTCAAGGCATTCTTCTCCTCATTGGCTTTTTGGAGCTCTTTTGCCATTTGAGTTAGTCTGTTTTTTAAGGTGTTGTTTTCTTCAGTGTATTTTTCAGTATTTTTTTGGGTCTCCTTTAGCAAGTCATTGACTTGTTTTTCATGGTTTTCTCGCATCCTTCTCATTTCTCTTCCCAATTTTTCCTCTACTTCTCTAACTTGCTTTTCCAAATCCTTTTTGAGCTCTTCCATGGCCTGGGACCAGTCTATGTTTTTCTTGGAGGCTTTTGGTGTAGGCTCTTGCACTTTATTGATTTCTTTAGGCTGTATGTTTTGGTCTTCTTTGTCAGCAAAGAAAGAATGCAAAGTCTGAGACTGAATCTCGGTGCGTTTTCGCTGCCTGGCCATATTCCCAGCCAACTAACTTGACCTTTGAGTTTTTCAGCGGGGTATAACTGCTTGTAAACTAGAGAGTTCTATGTTCCACGTTTGGGGGGGAGGTGCCAGCTCTGCCACACCAGCACTGCTCCTTCCCCAACCCCCAACCTGGACTGGGCTTAGATCTTCAGCAGGCTGTTGCACTCCTGCTCTGATCCGCCACTTAATTCCTCCCACCAGGTGGGCCTGGAACCGGAAATAACAACAGCTGTAGCTGCCCCACCTCCACTGCCCCCGGGGCTGGAAGTTGAACCGCGAACTCCTTCTACTCCTGTAGCTTACCTTCTTCGCAGTCTTTGGTGTTTGTGGGTTAAGGAGTCTGGTAACTGCCGCAGCTCACATATTCAGGGCACTAGGGCATGCTCTGCCCAGCTTCCAGTCTGGATGGTCCACGCCGTTCAGGCTGTGTTCTGCTCCACTCCGTTCCCAGCTCCCAGCTCCCAGCTCCCAGCTCTGTGCGGGATAGACCTCACCCAGAGACCATCCAGGCTGTCCTGGGCTGGAGCCCTGCTTCCCTCTGCTGTTTTGTGGGTTCTGCCGTTGTAGAATTGGTTCAGAGAATTTTTTATAGGTTTTTGGAGGGACTCGTTACGGAGCTCACACTAGTTCCTGCTTACCAGCCGCCATCTTGGCTCCACCCCCCAGTGCTCTATCTTCTACGGGATCTAGCTGCCTTTGAGGAGAGAACCATAGGAAGACCATTGCAGATACACTTGAGAGGTATAGTCCCTCTTAAAAGTTTGGCCTAACTATGCACACAAGAAAAACCAAGTGGATGTATGTATCACCTATATCTGATTGCTTACTGTCTTGGGAAGGAGAGAGGGGAGGGAGGGAAGGAGGGATAGAATTTGGAACTTAATACTTTTTTAAATGTTAAAAAATTACTTAAACACATAATTGGGGGGGGAGAGTGTATATGTTGTATATGTGTATGTATGTATACACACACACACATACCAAGTGAATGAAGAATGTCTACAGTTCCACCTGTGATAGGCAGCTGGATGGAAGATCTAGTGAGCACATACATCAGTTCATATAGCTGAGGAATACATAATAATGAGTTTGGTCCAAAACTGAATAGGAGAATGGGCTTATTATTACCTTTGGGAAATGGTGCAGTTCTTTTAAGCTTCTCCCTGAGACCAGAGCCAATCTCTTTTACACCTACCTAGTCCTGCAAAGTATGAATATATGTCATGGAGCGCCATGATCTCCAAAGGGCTAAAGTTGAGGTTCACCTCAAGAGCAATAGAGAGGAATACGATGAGCGTGAGCAAGCTATAGAACAACGTCCATGGGGAATTACATGGGAGAAGCGGCAGAAGGGATGCCAGCAGAGAAATATACTAGGACTGGAACAAAGGACGGGGTGGTCCCACGGAGGAATCAGCAAGATTCGTCAGTTTGTGCTCAATGGCAAGAGAGTGGGAGGGAGGCCCCCAACCAACAGGCAAAGCCCCTGTGATGGGTTATGGACAAGGGGCACCTGAGATGGGAAGGCCTGCATGGGCTGCATCTTGGAGGAAATATCTATATCCAGAATCTGGCAGATCCACAGAAGGGGCCAAGCAAAGAGAAAAGAGCATGCTTGGGCTTGAGATGCTGCGAAGTCACTGAAAGGGCATGGAGGAGCTGGCCTACTTCCCCCTAGCCCTGCCTGAGCTCCATAGGACTGGCGTCTAGGTCTGTGTTCCTACCCCAGTATTCTGGCCTTCTCTGGACAGGAAAAATCAGTCAAAACTCACCCCTCTCATGCCCCTTGTTTGTGAGTAGGTGTGGGCCCTTACCTTTCTATTAGGAAATGGACAGCATCGGTCTCCTTGTTCACTTGAGGAGATTGGACCAGATGGCATCCAAGGTCACCTTCCAGCTCTAAGCCATATATTTTCCCCGGTGTGACCCAGGGGAAAGGAGAACACCTGTACAAATGCTATATTTCCATTTTAGACAGGGGGCAAAGGAACAAGCATTTATTAAGCACCTACTGTGTGCCAGGTACCATACTAAATGCTCTCCTAATGTATTCTCATTTGGTAAGACCAGAACATCAAGCCCACAAGCTCTGAATCCATCCTCTCTACATTTATGTCAGAAAACAGCAGTTTTAAAGATTAGAGTGTGCCCAACCCAGTATCCCAGAAGATGAAATGAAATGGCAAACCCATTTTAGACCATAACTGAAACAATTTCATAGAGCATTTACAAGTTCACCAAAAACAGCTTGTCAATAACCCCTGAAATGGTTAACAGCTTGCTAGGAGAGCTTCTTTCTTCTCCCTTTCCCATTTGTAACATCTGTACAGCCCTCTGGGGCCACCCCACGACTCGCAGCACAGAGGAGCTCTTTTCCCAATGTCCACTGCTCTGATGACATGTTCATTTGGCTCTACAATCTGTATATGGAAATGCTTCACCCTGCTTAATGAGTATTTAACAGTATCACAAGCCAAAAAAAAAAAAATTGCTGCAATAGACCTCAAGCCATTTCCAGGGGAGGAAAGCATGCATAATTAAAAAGTTAGAAAACAAGGCCTAAGAGAAAAGGTTGAATGAATTGGGATTGTTTAGGCCGGAGAAAAGCAGGCTAAAGGGAAGCCCAGTGACAGCACCAGGTTTATAAGGAGTTGTTTTATGTCGGCTACTTAGCATCTGCTCTCCATCTCAGTGGAGGGAAGAGAGGAAATGGGTCTGTGAAGCATCAGGGAGGCTAAGGAAGGATTTCCATATGCTAGGGGTTATTAAATATCGAAATGAATTGGTGAGAGAAGCCACATGAGCTGGCAAGTGGGTATAGTTACCCTAGAGGAGAGAAGACTCATTCATTCATTCAACAAACATTAAGCGCCTACGATGTTCCAGACCGGGTACCAGACAAAACATAAACAAAACAGTCCCTGCCCTCAGGGAGCTAACATTCCACCAGAAGAAGGAGGGGACAAGAAGCAAGTGAGGGAGCAACACAAAAAAGCTGATCTAAATCCCCATGTACTAAGGAAATACCACTTCCATGGAAGGAGGCGCTCATTCATGGGGGAGGCTCACAGCTGGGGTGTTGGGAGGAAGAGGCTTCACCTTTGTGTTGTCAGGAAGAACCAGAGCAAGGGGTTTGCTTGGGACAGAGCCCCATTTGGGCAGAATGCCTGGAAGAGCCTTCCTGAAGTAGTTATTCGGATCTAGGTGGCCCTTGCTGAAGCTGAGGTCCCTCCCAACTGAAAATCTGGGACTCTGTGATTATGAAATCTGAATTGATGTGAGCACCACACTTACAGAAGGGCCACCTCAGTTCCCTGGGTCCACACTCAACCTGGGGCATTGAGCAGGAGCATCAAGGATGGCCAGCCTTCTTTGGAGTCTGCAGAAACTACAGCCAGTATAGGAGCCTGGGGGGAAAGTAACACATGATCGTGCTCATGGTAGAAGCCAAGGGTCCCTGGATATTGCTTGTCAAAAGAAGGATTTGCTCCAATGTGATTGATAAGCATTTCTAAGGCCCAGCTGCAACTTCCTGAGTTCTTGGAAACTGATGAGCTAACCCCTGAGCTGTTATTAGGAATATTATCAGATTTTATGTTCTAGAATTGTACCCACTCACCTCTGTGGGCTTTCCCATCCCACGTGTCTAATTCTATCTGGATGATGGAGCATGTATGCATGTAGAGAACTGTTTGCTGCCTTTAGAAGTGACCCTGGAAAGAGTCTAGACATCCATATCCACGCAAAACGTGGAAGGAAGCTCTCCCTTATTTCAAGTGAAGCCTGGCAATGGAGTCCAGCTTTGGAACCAGTCTGCAGGGGATTCTTAAGAAGGTCCCTGGAGCTGGAGTCAGAAGGAACAAAGCAGCAATGTTGAATAGGAAGGCTCCCACAAAGCAGGCACGATGATCATTTCCTGCCATGTGGCCAAATCGTGTTTCCTCAACAGAATCTAAGCTCTTTGAGGGCAAGACTAGTTCATTTCTGTGCCTGGCAGGTGTTTGATAAATGTTTGTTAATTACTTGTTCAATCAAGCATTTATTAAGCACTTACTCTTGTGTGAGGCTCTGGGCTACAGATATACGAAATGGAACCATCCCAAATCACTAGGAGCTTACATCCTCACAGGGGAGTGTATCAGGAGGGCCGAGTTTATAATCTCAAAGAAGATCATAAACATGTCTGAAAGGTTCGGAATCGCCGGATAGAAGAAACTCTCAAAGTAGAAGGCAGAAGAATCAAAACATTTATTTAGGCTCCACAGTAACCAACCCATGAACCAGAAGCCCCATTTTGATATGTTGGTCATAATCTTCCAGGCCCAATAGGTACGCCTTGAAAGAGTAACCAGGAGGCTACAGAGAAACATGATTGCGTAAAGCAAAATCATGTTTCCCCCTTGATGGTAATAAGATTACCCACTGGACTGAAGTCTTTGTTCAGCTTCCTCCCGTAGATCAGCTCTGCTGCTGGCAGCTCCTGCCTCAGCTGTGTCTGTTTCTGAAACTGAAGCTGCAACTGAAACTGACGATGTAACGGTCGTAACTGCCTCTGTAACGGTCGTTGTAACTGCCTCTGGCTCCAACCGGAAAAGGAAAGAGAGGAAGAATCTTCAAGCTGTCCTCTCCCCTCTTATAGGGTTTCTGACATCATCAAGCTCCGCCCAAATGACCAGGGCCGATTGGTTCCTGAGTTGGCTCCTCCCCCTAGGGTAGACCAGGTTCTGGAGCTAACACCTCCCCTCAGCCAGCCCCATGACTCCCCACACAGGAAGCCGTCTGCCTCCCGGCATGCTCCCCGGGCCTCCTGCCCCGGAAGAGCAAGCCACAGTGTCCAGAGGCTCAATGAGGCAAGCTGAGCCATTCAAAGAAAACAAAAGCCATTATGGCTACAGGGAGACAGCAAAGACTTAAAGAAGCAGGCACAAAATAAACAGCAGGAAAATAAATGCAAAAGAGTTAATAAGAGGCAGGGCTCTTGGGAGGAAGATCCCAAGATCAGGATCAGCAACGGCTTTGGGCAGAAGGTGCTGCTCAAGCCGGGTCTTGGAGAAAGACATGGAGGAATTCCATGAGGTGAGGTGGGATAAGGGGGGTACATTTGAGGCTTGGAGGAAGCCAGTGCAAAAGCGTGGAAGTGGCCAGTTTGATTGGGTCACAGAGTGCCCAATTAGGCTAGGAAGAAATGACAGGGCCAGGTTGGGAAGGGCTTAGAAGCTAAACAGAGTCACTTTCAGTTTATGGGAAGCCTCTGAAAGGGGGTGGAGTAGAGGAGTCATACAGTCAGATCTGAGCTTAAGGAAAATTCCCTGTGGCAGCTGTGTAAAGGTTGGACTGGAGCTCAGAAAGTCTGCAGGCAGGGATCCCTGTGAAGAGGCTATTGCAACCATCCAAAGGAGAGATGAAAGAATAAGGAGGGTGGAGTGAAGTGGAGAGAACACTGGCCTTGGAGTCAGACCTGGATGCGAATTCTCCCTTTACCAGCTATGTGACCTTAGCCAAGGTGCTGAAGCTGCTCAGCCTCAGCTTCCTCATCTGCAGAATGGATTAAGAATGGCACCTACCTCACAGGGTTGCTGGCAGCATCAAATGAGATCATGACAGTAAAGGACTCTGTGAACCAGGAGCTGCTCTACCATGAGCATGTCTTTCACTGAGTCTGATTTAAATGACGCCCTTCCAAGTCAGGTTCAGTGACTCCCCTTTTCTCCTAAGTTCTGAGGATTTAGCAAAGGGAAAGGAGAACTGGCCATGAATCTCCTGCCTCCTCAGGCAAGGTCTCTTTCCATATCTGCAAATCAAGGATGCCCACTTTTGCTCTGTCTACCTTGAAGGGATCCTTGGGAGAATCTATCCAATGGCCTTGCTTTACAAGGCTGGAAACTGAGGCCTGGAAAGGGATAGGCATGGGCCTAAGTCCTATCTATGGCAGGGCCAGCTTCTAGCCTAGGTCTTCTGACTTCAATCCAGGGCTTCTCCCTCCTCATCATTTCTTAGCAGAACCTTTGTAGTGGCTTTCCTCTGTCTGTGGTGTTGTCCTCCAGTAAAATTGTACACTCCTCGAGGGAAAGAAGGCTTCATTTCTGCCTAAGTCTGCCCAGCTCCTGGTGTCTGTCACTTGATTGGGGCTTAATAGACACCTGTGAAATAAATGAACAAAGATTCAGTGGGAGCAAAGCTGAGCTTTTGTCATCTCTTTAGATGTCCTGATTCATATGGATTCATTATCATCACTTCCAAGAGCATAGCATAAGTGATCCCCTCAGCACGAAGAATGGTCCATCAGTTTGAGTTATACAAGAGAAGCTGCCGTCATACAAGATGATCACTGCGTCTGTCACCTAATCTGAAGATAGAAGGTAGAAAGCATTTAACCAGTTGGAGCCAAAAGCTTCCTGACTCTGAGACTGATCCCTGAACAACTTTACAATTCCACAGTGAAGTTATGCCCTGGCATGGGCATTTGAGTGCATGTACACATGTACATGCACATACCACATACACATACATACATATCCACACAAACACACAAATACAAACATCCATACACCAAAACACTGACATGCACACACATACATGCAAACACACAAAAACGTACACACATACCCCAAAACACCGACAAATGCATGCATATGTGCAATATATACACATACACAGACACATATAGACTACATATACACACAAACACACAGACAACACATACATACACACATACACATGGGCGTGCACTTGCAAAACATACACGTATTTATATATACACACACAGAGTCCAACTGTAAGGGTTAATGCAATCAGGAAAAGCCCAGATCTCTCCATTTAAACTATCAGTCAATCAGAACCAGGTATGAATGAAGCCTTAACCAATTGGGAAAGATCATAGGGACTTTGAATCATTGGATGAGAGAAGACAAGAGAAATGTCTTGTGATTGATTGAACGAGTCAGACATAAGAATAGAGGAGAAGACTCTGGGAAGATGGCAGAACAGGTCAGAAAATTTCAGGCTCTCCAGATTCCCCCACAAACAAGACAAAATAGTGCCTCGGGGCAAACATAGAGTGAGTAAAAACAAACAAGAGTTGGGGCAGAATGGTGGTGCTCCTGAGAGAACCAGAGAAGATAAGAAGATCTGAAGAAAAACCCCAGGATGAGGTTTGGTCCCTGTGAAGAGTAAACACCTCCAGGCTAGGTCTGCTGAAATAGCAAGCAGCAAACCCTGGGATTAGCTGGGTTGGGAGGTAGCCTCCCAACAGCCACAGTAACTTTCACTTTCCAGACCCTGTGGGTAGTGGGGTGTCTGAGCCAGGGAGGATTGAGGGAAGCTCTGCTGAGAACAGACGACAGACCCAGCTGTGCTGCTGAGACACAGCCCTGGGTGAAAAGGAACCAGCACACACCTGGTGAATGCAGAAGCAGTGGGGCCGGACTCAGCTGGCTATGGGCACTTACAGGAGGGTGGAGTTCTTGGTTTATTTGTTCTTAGCCAGAGGGGAGAACTGAAAGAGGATCTGAGGCCAGAAGTACCATCCCCCATACCCCAGGACTAGAGGTGATTACAGTATTGAGCTGCTACAAAATTTAAAAATGACCATGCAAAGGAGAAATAATCCAGCTATAGAAAGTTACTGTGAGAATAGAGAAGACCAGGGTTTATCTTCAGAGGAGGATACTGGAGCAAAAAAAAGCTTCTCCTACCACAAAGAATAATGCCAAATGGTCATCTGCTCCAAAAGAATTCATAGATGAACTTTAGAAAGACTTTAAAAATCAAATGAGAGAGAATGAGGAATTTTTTTTAAAATTAAGAACAATCCAAGGAAAACAAGGTTATGACAAGAAAGTCAACCACCTGGAAAAGGAGATCCAGAATCTTAAGGAAGAAAATGACTCCTTGAAAATTACATTTGGGCAAGGGGAAGCCAAAGAAAGTTAAGCATAATCCTGAATTAAAAAAAAATGGATATTCAATGAATTGCCAGACTTTGAGGATTTTGTTGCCAAAAAATTTGAACTTAATAGGAAATTTGACTCTCAAGATCCAAGAAAATATAAGGTACACATCAAAGACTAATCACGAGGGACTCAATGAGGAAATACTGTTTACTTATTATATGAGGAAATGTAAAATGTTTGTCTAAGATTGTAATTAGGTAGTTAAAAGAAAGATTGGGGTAGACTTGAGTATGATGTGATTCTAAAAAGCAACCATTTAGGAAAAGGTAAAAAGATTAATTATCTTATACAAATGAAGTGCAAGAGGTAGAACTGACACAGAGGAATTAGATGGAGGAGGAGGGCTGGTAGTTCTGGAACCCTACTCTCATTAGGAATGGGTTAAAGAGGGAATGATACATATATATCTAGGAGGGTATAAAAGTCTTTTAACTTCAGAAAGAAATAAAAGACTAAGGGGATAGGGAGGGGGAAGAGGATAGGAGAGGGATCTTTAGAGGGAACCTTACTCACATCAGATCTGGGTTAAAGAGAGAACAATATATTCATTTAGAAGGGATTAAAAGTCTTCTAAACCTATAAAGAAATAAAAAGGTGAGGGAATGGTTAAGATTGGGTAGAGAAGGGTATCTAGATTAATGGGAATGGGATAAAGAGGGAATAACATATATTTGAAAGGCTATAAAAGTCTTCTAAATTCAGACAGAAACAAAAGAGAAAGGAGAAAGGGTGGGGGGAAAGGATAAGGGAGAGATCTTTGCGGGGTACTTTAAGTAATAGGAGACAAAATAGCAGGTAGAAGTAAAGTAGAGGAGTCAGGAGGGACAGAAAATAAGAGATGCATACAATAAAATAAAGATCAGGAGTAGAATTTATTAGAAAAAAGCAGGAGTAGTAATCATGATTAAAATAGATTTAGTCAAAAGAGAAAAATAGGGAAACTACACTATATGTCAGCTATATTAATATTATTTCTGACTGTTTAAAATAATTAGACAATATAATGTTCGAATATTGTTGTGGTGTAGGAAATGATGAGTTGGTAGACTTAGAAAAATATGGAAAGACTTGGACTTATGAAGGAAGAGTTTATCCACCCTCGGAGAAACAGGGGATACATAGGTATAGTATGGCCTTACATAGATGCATATGAATGTAAATGTCTGTATGTGAGTAAGACTGTAGATCTAAGTATATGCATGTGTATATAAGTATATGTAGGTGTGTATATGTATATATGTGTATATAGTATATATACGTACATGCATGCACAAATACATATATACATGCATACATACATACATGCATACATACATACATAATTGTAGCCTTCTTGGAGAAGGGAGGAAGAAGGGGAGAAAAAGAACAAAGTAAAAAGTGCACAGCAGAGAACCAAAAAAAAACTTACAAGGAAGCAAAGAAAAGCTGGACAGCTCTGAACACAATTGATACTGGCTTTCTTGAAATGGAAATCTATTGCATATTTTGAATCCTCTCTTACATTCTGCTGTGCACATGGCAATACTTTTTTTTCTTTTCTTGTTTTGCATTTAAGTTTATACTAGGTTTCTTTTCTTTTTCTTATTGTGTATTTAAGTTTAAAATAAGTTAATTTTTAAAAAAAAATAGAGAGTCAAACATTCCTCTGGGCAGTTCAGAATCTGTGAGAGCTTTGCCTTTGGGGTTGGGGTGGGAGGAGCCACCCATGACAATGACCCTCAGGCCCAGCAGAAAGCTTCTAATAATGGCTGATGACACTGTTTCCTGGTTACCAGAAACATAGGGAGCTCCAGACTCTTCCTAAGCCTTGGCTGGCAGACCATAATGGCCAACTCAGAGGCAAGGCTACTTCATGCAGCTGGATCATCTCTTAACATTCTGCTCACCTCCCTCCCCCGCTATAGCTGAGAAACGATCCTTGTGTAAATGTTGGATGACCTAGGGGTGTTCTATTTTATTCCAGTATCAAACCTAAGCCACTAAGAAACCGAGCTTTGTCGAGCTCAGTGTAGACATGTTGAAAAAATCATTTAATCTCTCTGGGCCTCATCTTCCTCATCTTTCAGATGTTAAAGCCTCTTCCAGCTACCAAACTATGGTCCCCTGCTCTTATACAGGTCTGCGTGGACTCCAGAAGCTCCCCTTGAATTCTCAATCATCTCTACACCAGTTGCTTTGCCCAGGCACACATGGACTCCATCCCTACTTCAAATTGAGGAGTGATAATCACATCAATAGCACGTGGCTACTGAAAAGGATGTGGCGATCTCCCCTATGGCTCCAGTCGCCATCCCCATCAGGAACTTTTCCCAGCCACCATTCCCCAATATATTGCCCCCCTTGATTACAATGTGAGCTCCCTAAGAGTAGAGACTCTTCTCTTCTGTCCTTGTGTCTTCAGGGCCTGGCACAGTGCATCCTGGCACAGACTAAATGCTTTTTATTCATTCATTCACCTAAAATAACTTTAACATACAGAGCCAAGGCTTTTATTTTGGTGGGTGTTCTCCCTTTTACCAATGACTTTTCCATTCCCTCACCAGCCCCCTCTCTAGCTAGACAGAACACAACTCAACCAGTGGCCATTCACATCTCACTTTTGTTTCTATGTCATGAATAATTAAGAACATTTTGGGTAATCATAGCCTCTATAGCATTCAGCAGTCCCCGCTAGTTATACTGTATTGACTAGTTAGGAAAGGTTGGGAGGTGTCAGTGGGAATGGATGATGGAAAAGTACTGCCACAATCTGCATTGGAAGGCCTCTGATCAGATCACCAGACAGTGGACAGTGCGGATCCAGGAGACTCATAGAGGCAAGCCTGTCCTCTTCAGATATGCAGCTTTGACCTTTTAACAATGACAAATCATGGTGGGGGGAGGGCTCATGTTTATTGAAATATGGACACTTCCCTAAAGAAGTCTTAAATATTTATCAATTAGACTCACGATGGGGACACCAACTGCATGCTAATACATCAGCGCAGGATGGGACAGCCCCTCTTGCCTGTCAGCCCCTCTTGCCTGTCCCTCTGGGGCAGCAGAGTGAACCTTGACAGTTCTCCAGTGGAGAGGTCTCTTATGAAGAGAGAGCTTGACAGGCCAAACATTTTTCCCCTGAAAAATGGTGGTGAATAAGGAAATATTAAGCAGCCCAGAGCACTCGGAGGATTTACGGAGGCATTAACTTGGGCTGCATGTACAATAGAGGTCAGCACCACCAGACTTTTCATTATCAGCATCTAATTCACCTCTGTGGCCTCCTTCTCCATATCAGTCTGTGCAATCCATGCTGCTATCAATACTGCAATCCTGCATGACCCAGATCTGCTGACTCTACCCATGAGTAGTACCCATGAAGAGGGTGCCCTGTGAGAGGAGCAGTAGGCAGGACAGACCCACAGGACCTCCCAGGCCCTCAGTGGCCTGAATGAGAATCCCTCCTAAAGCATAACTGTTCCAGCCTCTGCTTGTTGGGCAGCCCAAGCAGTAGTAGTAATAATAAGGACATCGAGATAGCGCTTACTATGTGACCAGCACTGGACTGAGCCCATTACAATAATGGCCTCATGGGATCTTCACAACAACCCTGGGAGGGAGGTGTTGTCACTATGGCCATTTTACAGATGAAAAGGCTGAGGTGAGGTGACCTGCCCATAGCCAGTAAGTGTCTGAGGTCAGATTTGGCCTCGGGTCTTACTGACTCCAGGCCCCACAGTCTGTCTTCCTCTGCAGGAGTCACATGCCGGTCTCTTAACTTTGTCTGCACCTGGAGCTGGGCTCTAATGGGTAGGAAATGTTGCCTTCTATCAGTCTGTCTTGCACCTCCCATTCGTAGCTCCAAGTCCCCGAGTTTGCTGAAGATGCTTCCTGCATTCTAGGGCGTATCCGTATGATGCATATATGCACATCTATGGCCATTCATACCTATGTGTGTAAATACATGCACACATGTGTGTAGGATATATGTGTGTATACACATGGCCTTACCTTCTCCCGACATTTAGTGTTTGCCTCTATCTAGTCTAGGTACTTGGTTCTTTTGGACAAGACTGGGCATTTTTTCAAACTGTGTGTGGTAACCTTGATCTGGGTACTTAGGGACAAGGGAGCGTGGATCAGCTGCAGACGGGTCCAGGGCAGAGCTATCACTAGAGTGGAATGATGCCACATGTGGAGGCTGCAATCCTTTGGCAGCACAGGAAGGACAGCTTAGCACCCAGCTAGCAAGAATCATTAGTCCCGATAGGACAGTGATGGAAAGCAGGGTGAGGCTCCTTCCTCACCCAGGGCCAAGTTTCTTCTTCTGTCTCCCTCATTCCAGTGGCCTCCTCCCAAGCAGCCTCATGTGGCTCTCCAGACTTTGCCACACACCACCACAGCCCCCCACCCAAATGGTTGTTTTTGGACATTGTGGTATTTACCCCAAGCCAAAAAATATGCCTCATTTCGGCTCTTTTCCCAGGGAATGTTGTTCATCCCTCTCCTATCTCTCACAGTACAATGAAATCTGTTCAAAATGGTATAATTAATATTTAATGACTTTTCCGTGAAACTGTATGCAATGAAAAAGATAGAGTCTATTGTAGTTAAATATTAAGAAAAATACACTCAGCTTTATTCTCTTGGTGTTTAAGTTACTCCATAGCTATATATTATTCAGCTTTTTGTCTGTCTCCCGTAGCTCCCTGCTGAATCGTCCATCCCTGCAAGGTCATGTCTTACACTTCACAAAGTTACCAGCGCCTCACACAATGCTCTCCACAGAATACCAGCCAATAAACATTGGTTAATAATGAGGGGGGCTCTGCACTCCTCCAGGTCAGGAAGGGATTATGTCATGAGTCACAATTACAAGGCCCAAAGGATTCTACACCTAGACAACAAGGAAACAGAGTGAGACGAAGAGTGGCCGTAGTGTGTGTATGTGTGTGTGAGTGAGTGTGTGTATGTTTGCGTGAGTGTGTATGTGTGTATGCATGAGTATGTGAATGTGTGAGTAAGAGTGTGTGTGCTTGTGTGTGGGGGTGTGTGAGTATGTGTGCATGGTGTGTGTGTGAGAGAGAGAGACAGACAGACAGACAGACACAGAGACAAAGAGGCAGAGAGACAGAAACAGAGAGACAGAGAGAAAATATGAAAGGAGAGGGAGAGAGACAGGGGAGAGAGAGGCAGTAGTTTTAGATGACAAGTGGCTACAGGCAGATACTAAGGAGCTTTTGAGAAAGGAGTCCAGAAGGAGTTTGTAGAAACTGGGTTTCTTGCAACATGTCAGACTTCAGGAGCAGAAATGGCTTCAGAGGTCAATTTGAATAAAAAAAGATGAATCAGAGAGAAGTTGTTGCTGAAGAGGGTCCTCAGGAGGGTGACCAGAACAATGAGAGGCTTCAAGATCATTCCAAAAGAGGAAACTATGATGGAACTGGTCACATTTAGCACAGAGAAAAGAAGACTCACTGAGAAGCTGAGAGCTGCCTTCAGGTATTTGAGAGTCTGTCATGTAGAAGAGGGAGCAGATGCATTCTCATTGGCCCTAGAGGACAAATCTAGGAGCACTTAGGCTTGATGTCAGGATAAACTCTCAAATGATTAAAACTGCCCCTAAGTGGAATTCATTCTCTTGGGATTTGGTGGCTTCCTCCTCATTGCAGGTACTCAAGGGAAGACTGAGTAGTCATCTGTTTATGTAGAACATAGAATGGATTCTTGCCCACCCATGATTGGAAAGAGATCACCTTGGATGGCCTCTGAAGTCCCTTATATCTGTGATACTCTGGGAACCAACAAGGATGAGTAAAGTTGCTGTGGTCAAGGCCACTCAGGACATTGTATCTGACTTAGATATCCCAACGGCCTGAAAAAATGCTCCTTGTAGCCTTGCTGGATGTGAATTCTCAGAGAGACTCTCTTTTGCAAAGTACATGAACAAGACTATTATCATGACCTTAGTGTGCAATAAGGCTCAGAAACATTGTTTTGGAAGGATTCAGAAAAACTAGGCTTAGAGAATATGATCACAGACCAGAGCAGAAAGGGAGTGAGGTTGAGTGGACTCCCTTAGTAGATCAAACAGACCCTTATTTTACAAACAAAATCTCATCTACCAAAACCAGGTAGAGATAACAAAGAAAAAAATACAAGGGAGCTCTAGACTAGAGACTTCTGATTTTCTTTACCTCCCATTAGTCACCGTCTGTCCCATTCAGTTTCAGTCTTCTAAGGGACCTTTGATTCAAAAAAAAAAAAAAAGCAATATGAACTTGGTCTTTTCAACCCAATGAGTTCAGTGATTATTGGTTGAGCCGCTGAAGCAAATGAATGAGCATCAATTCTAAACATGAGGGAGTACACCAAATGTGGTTGCTAGGAGGAAGGAGGACATAGGACACCAGCTCTATCAGCCCCACTTTTACCTGTTCAGTCTGTCTCCCAAATCAATTTGCATGGAAACTGGTGGCATTATTGGTGCTGAAAAGAATATCCATACCCCATCTTCATCCAGCACTTTCGCAGATTTTCTAAGTGAAATCGAAAGGATGATTTAAAGGGGCTGGGGACTATAGGTATGGTAGGATTTAAACTCCTGTTCATAATTCTGAGAAGGGTCTGGACTCAAAGAGTCCAAGTAGCATCAGGAAAAAGAGAAAAAAGGGAAGGGGTGGGGAATTGAAGGGGCATTTGTATAGTACATACAGGTGCTATACTAAGTGTTTTACAAATATTCTCTCATTCGATCCTCACCACAACCCTACAAGGTAGGTACTATTATCACCCTCATTTTACAGCCGAGGAAACTGAGGCAGACAGAGGTTAAGTGACTTACCAGGGTCACCCAGCTACTAAGTATCTAAGGCTGTATTCAAACTCAGGTCCTCCTGTCTCCACACCTGGCATTTTATCCACCACCTACCTAGCTGCCTCTAAAGAAGTTTAAATTTAAAATACCTAAGGTCATCTTTAGCTAACTGGCTGAGTGTTGAAGGCTGGGTTCTGCTTCACAAAATAGCTAAAGCTAGACCCAGATCCTATAAACTAAAAAGCTGTCAGATCCTGTTCCTAGGAGGAAGAGACATCATCACTACTGAAGACCAGCAGATGGCAGCAGAGAGCAGAGCAATTACGACACCAGAGGACATTAAGGGCTCCTCAGCATTGAAGGTGAGAGTTGCCCTGTCCATGTGTGTGACCAGGCAAAATGTGTCTCTAGATATGGGCCCTTCCATAGGTGTTCTTTATTCACATGTGTTCCACACATGTGTCCCCTCCTCTACTGGTGGCCCAGTAACCTATAGGAGGGCATTTATCCCTGCCCATATGGGAGAATTATTCACTGCCGCTTATTTTGCTAGACCGTTTGAATGAATGAATGAATGAATGAATGAGTGAATGAATATCTTTTGCTTTCAACTAATAATATTCTGGTTGGCTTAGCAAAATTAACCACACCAGTGGGGGCTTGCGAGCTAAAGCTTTGAGGGTGCTACAATACGAAGTGCTGTATGATGGAAGGGGCCCATGATTCAAAGTCAGCGAACATGAGTTAAACCTTACATAACACTTAACTTCACTAGGCCTAGGTTTCCTCACCTGTAAAATGAGGAGATTGTACTAGATTTCTTAATTGTAAATTGATACACACACACATGCACACGCACACACACACAGGTAAACACAAAGAGAGTACTTACATGAGTGTGTATTCACATTTATACATGAGTGTGTATATAATGAGTATATAGTCATGGTTATACAAGCTCTCACTATTTATACATAGAGCTATGTAGATACATACATAAATAGATATATTTACATATGCAAATATATCTGAAATTCTATTGCTTATTTTTAAGTTGCTTGTCTTCCATCGAACAAGTCTCTGTCCCAGGACAGGCATCTCTCAGTTCATTGACCGTGATAAGCCGTTTGCAGGACATAGTATTTTGTTATTGTATGATCATGCAACTTACAACAGAAAGAACATGAGAGATTTCCCATAGGATCCCTCTTTTGAAAAAACAAGGAAACTTAGAGATCTTGGGACCTTGATTATATCTGGTGCTGGAAGGGACCTCAGAACCCAGCTAGTCTGCGT